>NC_057731.1:48687258-48697861 GCF_004010195.1 Chiloscyllium plagiosum | reverse complement strand
GAGCTACAGGGAGAGGCTGAACAGGCTGGGGCTGTTTTCCCTGGAGCGTCTGAGGCTGAGGGGTGATCTTATAGAGGTTTACAAAATTGAGGGGCATGGATAGGATAAATAGACAAAGTCTTTTCCCTGGGGTCGGGTGTCCAGAACTAGAGGGCATAGGTTTAGGGTGAGAGGGGAAAGATACAAAAGAGACCTAAGGGGGCAACCTTTTCACGAAGAGTGTGGTACGTGTATGGAATGAGCTGCCGGAGGATGTGATGGAAGCTGGTACAATTGCAACATTTAAGAGGCATTTGGATGGGTATATGAATAGGAAGGGTTTGGAGGGATATGGGCCGGGTGCTGGCAGGTGGGACTAGATTGGGGTGGGATATCTGCTCGGCATGGACGGGTTGGATCAAAGGGTCTATTTCCGTGCTGTACATCTCTATGACCCCATGTTCTATGTTCTATGAACAACATGATGATGAATAATAAGAACATTGGTGATGGGGAAGGAAAACAAAATCGCTCACTGAGATAATGGGAAGCTTGCATTCTAATTGGCAGTGGTTGGGGGGGGGCGCATTTTGTTGCATGGTTAGATAAGTCACTCAGTTCTGGTCTCCCTCCTATTGGAACAATGTTGTGGAACTTGAAAGGGTTCAGAACAGATCCACAAGGATATTGCCAGTGTTGGAGGGTTCGAACTAGAGGGAGAGGTTGAATAGGCCGGGGCTATTTTCCCTGGAGCGTCAGAGGCTGAGGATTAATCTTATAGAGGTTTATAAAATCATGAGGTGCATGGATTAGATTCTCTATGGTGTGCAAACATGCTCTTCAGCCCAATAAATCCACACTGACACTCCGAAGAGTAACCCACCCCGACCCGTTTCCCTCTGATCAATGCACCTCACACTATGGATAATTTAGCATCGCCAATTCACCTAACCTGCACATTTTTGGATTGTGGGAGGAAACCAGAGCACCCGGAGGAAACCCACACAGACACAGGAAGAACATGCAAACTACACACAGACAGTCACCTGAGGCTGGAATCAAACTCGGGTCCCTGGCGCTATGAGGCAGCAGTGCTAACCACTGAGCCACTGTGCCGCCCCAGCATGAAGAGAGTGAATAGCTAGAACTCTTTTCTTGGGGTAGGGGAGTCCAAAACTAGAGGGCATAGGTCTAAGGTGGGGGGGGAAAAGATTTAAAAGAGACCTAAGGGGCAAAGGGTGTGTTTTCTTTCTTTATTCATTCACAAGATGAAGGGCATTGCAAGCTAGGCCATCATTTATTGCCCATCCCTAATTGCCCAGAGGGCAGTTAAGAGTCAACCACATTGCTGTCGATCTGTAGTCATATGTATGCCAAACCAGATTGGCAGTTTCGTTCCCTAAAGGACATTAGCAAACCAGATGGGTTTTCTTGAAAATCGCCAATGGGGTACTGGGCTAATGGTCGGATACTTGGTAGTGTGGATGAGCAGAGGGATCTTGGTGTCCATGTACACAGATCTCTGAAAGTTGCCACCCAGGTAAATAGTGCGGTGAGGAAGGCATATGGCGTACTGGCTTTTATTGGTAGAGGAATTGAGTTCCGGAGTCCTGAGGTCATGATGCAGTTGTATAAGACTCTGGTACGGCCGCATCTGGAATATTGTGTGCAGTTTTGGTCACCATACTATAGGAAGGATGTGGAGGCACTGGAACGGGTGCAGAGGAGGTTTACCAGGATGTTGCCTGGTATGAAAGGAAAATCGTATGAGGAAAGACTGAGGCACTTGGGGCTGTTTTCACTAGAGAAAAGAAGGTTTAGGGGCGAGTCGTTAGTTCATGGAATGCCCTGCCAGTAACAGTGGTGGACTCTCCCTCTTTATGGGCATTTAAGAGGGCATTGGATAGGTATATGGAGGATAGTGGGTTAGTGTAGTTTAGGTGGGCTTGGATCGGCGCAACATCGAGGGCCCAAGGGCCTGTACTGCGCTGTATTCTTCTATGTTCTATGTTCTATGTTCTATGTTCTATGTTCTATGATTCCTGGTCATTATTAGATCCTTAATTCCAGACTTTTATTGAATTCAAATCCCACCATGGTGGGATTCAAATCCAGGTTCCCCAGAACGTTATCTGGGTCACTAGATTAAGATTCATTCCTGATGAATTTATGCTCGAAATGTCAACTCTCCTGCTCCTCGGATGCTGCCTGACCGGCTGTGCTTTTCCAGCACCACACTTTTTGACTGACTAGATTAATAGTCCGGCGATAACCCCACCAGGCCATCACCTCCCCGCTTATGGAATGAGCTGCCAGAGGAAGTGGTGGAGGCTGGGACAATTACAGCATTAAAAAGCCATCCGAATGGGTATATGAATAGGAAGGGCTGAGAGGGATTTGGGCCAAGTGCTGACAAATGGGACTAGATTAATTTTAGGATATTTGGTCAGCATGGATGAGTCGGACCAAAGGGTCTGTTTCCATGCTGTACATCTTAATGATTCTGTGTCAGGCATCCAATAATGTGAGAGAGGGCATAGCAGGAGGACAGGGACAATATCTCAGGAGGACATCCAACCAAAGCTGGCAACTCTAGATGCTGATATTTATTGCCCACCTCTCGTTACCTCTTGCCAAAATGATGGGCCTTCTGTCTGATTTGTTCAAGTCTGTGTAGTGTAGTTACTCCCAGGTTGCTCTGAGGTTATGAATTCCTGAAACTGGACCAAGGAACAATGGAGGAACGGTGATGTAATTTCAGACAGAATAGTTATGTGACTTGATGTCCTTACTGATGGCCGAGTTCTTGGCTTTGGAAGGTGATGTTGAAGGAGCCTTGGTGAGTTGCTGCAGATGGTACACACTGCTACCCCTGCGCGTGAACTGCATTTGGAAACAGGATCAGGATTAGCTCTGATCATTCAACACTCAATACACTCACACAGGGAATTTGGTTTCCTGGTCACATTATCACATGACTCGGCACTGCCAATAAGGACCACATCATCAATAACCACTTTCTGGCTGAGTTAGAGGTCAAAAGGTGAGTACTGCCCAGCATTAATTAGCATCACACTGATGTCCTGATCGAGTTTCAATCACAGAGGGGAGTCAGGAAGGAATACCTGTCCCTGTGTTTGATGGAGATAGTGTAGAGAGAGCTTTACTGTATATCTAATCTTGTGCTGTACCTGTCCTGGGAATGTTTGATGAGGATATTGTAAAAGAAGCTTTACTCTGTATCTAACTCCATGTTGTACCTGTCCTGGGAATGTTTGATGGGATGGTGTAGAGGAAGGTTTACTCTGTATCTAACCCGGTGCTGTACCTGTCCTGGGAATGTTTGATGGGATGGTGTAGAGGAAGGTTTATTCTGTATCTAACCCCGTGCTGTCCCTGTCCTGGGAGTGTTTGATGGGGACAGTGTAGAGGAAGGTTTATTCTGTATCTAACTCCATGTTGTACCTGTCCTGGGAGTGTTTGATGGGATGGTGTAGAGGAAGGTTTATTCTGTATCTAACCCCGTGCTGTCCCTGTCCTGGGAATATTTGATGGGATGGTGTAGAGGAAGGTTTATTCTGTATCTAACCCCGTGCTGTCCCTGTCCTGGGAGTGTTTGACATTAAACTACCTATGAAAGAATAGTAAAAGCTTTAACTTGCAGTGTTCATTTTTCACTTTGTGATTTTTTCTACTAGGCATAAGCACCTACACCGATAAACTCTTCAAGTTTCGGAATGGACGGTGGGAAGACATCCTGAGTGATGAGATCAACGTGCACAGAGAGGTTGCTAACCGATTTGCCGGCCGCTCAGTTGCATGTGTGGATCGAAAGGTAAATGGGGCCCCACAGCAATCCATTCCATTCCTGCTCATGTCCCCTCCGAGAGTGAAATAGCACGTGTTCCTCCTTCACCTCACTATATACCCAACTCCAATAACAGCTTGCATTTATATAGCACCTTTAATGCAGTAAAATGCTCCATGGATCATTATCAAGGAAAATTCCATTTCAGGAAATATAAGGACAGGTGAGGAATAGTTTGGCCAAAGCTTGGGTTTTAAGGAGTGAACATTAGAGAGGGAGAGCTCTTCAGGAGGGGAATGCCAGAGTGTAAGGCCAATTTGGCTGCATGCATGACTAGATGGGCCAAATGGCCTCTTCTGCATCTTATGGTAAATAGATAGAACAATTAGATTAGTCTCACAGAAGGCCAGGTTTGGAAGATCACTGAGTGCCTGTAAGGTTTACAGAATCCCTATAGTGCAGAAACGGGCCATTTAGTCCATCTAGTGCATCAATCCTCGAAAGCGCCTCCTACACAGACCCTATCCCCGTAACCCCATGCTCACCACAGCCATTCCACCCTAATCTGCACATCTTTGGACTGACAGAGGAAACCGGAGCATCGGGAGGAAACCCCATTGACACTGGGAGAATGTGCAAACTCCACACAGGCAGTTAACCGAGACTAGAATCGAACCCGGGTCCCTGGCGCTGTGAGGCAGCAGTGAGCCAATATACAGACATGACAAGAAAACAGATCAGGTTAAAGATGGGTCTGTCTCATTCTCAGTTGGATAGGTGAGTGTGTGAAATGTCCCAAAGTCAGATCCCATCTCGGGAAAAATATAATGGCTTTGAATTAGTGCAACCATGTTTGACATAAAGGTAATGGGATTTAAGTAATGTGAGGACATTACAGAAACCTGGCTTATGTTTTCACACCATGACTGAATCTGCCTCCACCACTCTCTCAGGCATTCTGTGTCCCAAAAAGATTGTAGGTGTTGAATACTTAGAGCTCTCAAGGCTGAGACTGATCGATGTTTGTCCCGTAAGGATTCCGTGGGGACCAAAAGATGGCTAAGAGGAGTTGAAGTTCCCTAATTAGGTCTGATTCCAATTCTGAGTGACCATAAGAAGGCCATATGAAATAGGAGCAGGAGTCGGCCATTTGATTCCTCCAGCCTGCTCCACCATTTAATAGGATCATGTCTGATCCGACATTCCTCACATCCACTTTTCTGCCCTTTCTCTTGATTCCCCGACTCTTGAATAAAAGAGCAGCCACTATGGTCTGGTAAAACTATGGCAACACCACAACCCTGCCAAGCCCCAGTTGTTACTTTGTCCCAAACATAATCACTGTAGGAAATCTAATCTGAAAAAAATAAGGACATCATGAATGAGATAAGTTTACAGAATGTTCAATGTTTACTCAATGAACAGGCGAAGGCCATTCAGTCCATCGAGCTTGTCCCACCATTCTGGATCATGTTGATAATTTCCTCAATGCCATTTCTCTACTCTTATCTCCATAACTCTCAAAGACATTGGTTTCCAACAACCTGTTGATTTCTGTTCTCAAAGATTGAGCATCCTCAGACCTCTGGATTGGGAAGACTCCCTAAGCTCTGAGTGAGGAAATTGCTCCTCATCTCAGTCCTAAATGGCCTGTCCCTTATCCTGAGATGTTTGGGTCCCTCCAATCCAGACTCACCAGCCATCCTAACCACGTCCACACTGACGTGTCTTGTAAATGTGCTATTTTCTGATTATTGTCACAGGCTGGTTAATAATTGTCCTGATTTCAATAACCATTCAGACCTTACCTCAGTCACAACAAAAAAAACCCACATCAATTTTGCAGCAGCTATGACCTTGCAAATTATTTTGAGATGAATGCAAGTACTCTGCTGAAATATTTTATTTCATTAGTAAGAGGAATAGTCAATATAAAATGCTGATGATGTTTGTTGCAACATCTTTAGTGACTCCAGTCAATATCTGTCCGGAATCTTATGTAAGACCTTCAAATGGTATCATGGTATTGTCACTGGGCTAGTAGTCCGTTACCTGTGTTTAATGTTCTTGGGCAGTGGGTTTGAATTCTGTCATGGCCAATGGTGGGATTTGAGTTCAATATTTTAAAAACATCTGGAATATAATAAATTCTCTGCTTGGAAAAGTATACGGCAAAGTCCTACAATCCCATTGCATCCATTTGTAGGGTGCGGAATGGTCATGGCCAATGGTGGGATTTGAGTTCAATATTTTAAAAACATCTGGAATAAAAAGCTAATCCAATGACAATCATGTGACCTTTGATTATAATAAATTCTCTGCTTGGAAAAGTATACGGCAAAGTCCTACAATCCCATTGCATCCATTTGTAGGGTGCGGAATGCAACAGGATATTTTCAGAATTTACTAATTGTTCTTGTCCTGTTTTAGTTTGCTATATTAACTATCTGCTGACAATTCCAGCCACAATTCATCACTATCAGTTATTAAACCTTTTTCCCAACACTGTCATCACCTTCTTGTGGATATCTCCCTCATCAGTTCATTCAGAAATGTTATTATACGCCTCTGGAACAGTAAGGACTTGAACCCAAGTCTCCTGGCCCAGAGGATAGGGATGTTACCACTGCACCAAAAAAGCCCCTCATCACTTGACTTATTTTTTTAATAAGCAGTATTGGCATATTACAGACAATAAATGCCTATATTTCTGGCAAGTGCTGGGTGAGGCTAATCTATGGAAAGGATAAGATTAATCTGGATAATTTAGTACTCGTGCAGTTGAGCTCACTTTACATGACAATATATATATGACCAAGTAGGTGGCGTTACCATGGAATCCTCACTAGGCCCAGCACTTCCTGACATCTCTAATGGTTACCATGGGAAACATATTTTTAAGGAATGACCTCTAACCTCCTATGCCTTGCATGTTTTGGACATATAGATGACATACTGGAATCCGTAGCCCCATCAAAGAGTTATTTCAGATAATTGTTTTTATTCACTTGTGGGATATGGCTATTGCTGGCTGGCCAACATTTATTGCCCATCCCCAATTGCCCTTGAGAAGGTGGTGGTGAGCTGTCTTCTTGAGCCACTGCAGTCCGCCTATTGTAGGTTGACTCACAATACCGTTAAGGAGGGAATTCAAGGATTTTGACCAAAAGACAGGGAAGAAATAATGATATATTTCCAAGTCAGGATGGTGAGTGGCTTGGAGGGAAAGATTAGATTCCCTACAGTATGGAAACAGGCCCTTCGGCCCAACAAGTCCACACCGACCCTCCGAAGAGTAACCCACCCAGACTCATTCCCTCACCCAGTATTTACCCCTGATGAATGCACCTAACACTACGGGCAATTGAGCATAGCCAATTCACCTGACCTGCATATCTTTGGTGAATGTCTGCAATGCATCTTGTAGATAGTACACGCCGCTGCTACGGGGTGTCATTGACGGAGGGAGTGGATGCTTGTGGATGTGATATCAATCAAACAGGTTGCATTGTCTGGATGATGTCAAGCTTCTTGAATGTTATTGGGGCTGTACTCATCCAGGTAAGTGCAGAGTATTCCATTACAGTCCTGCCTTGCGCCTTAAAGATGGTGGACAGGCTTTGGGGATTCAAGAGGTGAGTTACTTGCTGCAGTATCCTAGCCTGTGACCTGTTCTTGTAGATACTGTATTAATGTGGTGAGTCCAGTTGAGTTTCTGGTCAATGGTAACCCTGGGATGTTGATCATGGGGGCTTCAATGATGGTAAAACCCAAACACATTGAATAACACATTGAATATCATGGGGCTGTTGTTAGGTTCCCTCTTATTGGAAATGGTGATTGCCTGGCTTTTGTGTGGCAGCAATGTTACTTGCCATTTGTCAGCCAGAACCTGGATATTGTACAGATCTTGTTGCAGTTGAACATGGACTGCTTCAGAACCTGAGGAGTCACGAATGGTGCTGAACACTGTGCAATCATCACTGAACATCCCCACTTCTGACCTTATGATGGAGGGAAGGTCATTGGTGAAGCAGCTGAAGATGGTTGGGCCAAGGACACTACCCTGAGGAACTCCTGCAGAGATGTCCTGGAGCTGAGATGACTGACGTCCAACAACTCTGATCGTCTTCCTATGTGCTAGGTATAACTCCAATCCATGGGGCAATCCCCCCACCCCCCCAACCCCCATTATCATTAATTCCAGTTTTGCTCTGGCTCCTTGATGCCATACTTGGTCAAATGTGCCTTGATGTCAAGTACTCTCACCTCACCTCTGGAATTCAGCTGTTTTGACAATGTTTGAACCAAGGCTGTAATGAAGTCAGGAGCTGAGTGCTCCTAGTGGAGCCCAAGATGGGCATCACTGAGCAAGTTATTGCTGAGCAGATGCTGCTTGATAGCACTGGGGTGACACCTTCCATCAGTTTACCGATAAGACCATAAGACATGGGAGTGGAAGCAAGACCATTTGGCTCATTGAGTCCACTCCACCATTTAATCATGACTGATGGGCGTTTCAATTTCACGTATCCACACTCTCCCAGTAGCCCTTAATTCCTTACGAGATCAAGAATTTACCAATCCCAGCCTTGAAGACACCCAACGTCCCAGCCTCCACTGCACTCTGCGGCAATAAATTCCACAGGCTCACCATTCTCTGGCTGAAGAAATGTCTCTTCATTTCCGTTCTAAATTGACCCCCTCTAATTTTAAGGTTGTGCCCATGGCTCCTCGTATCCCTGCTTGACAGAAACAACTTCCAGCATCCATCCTTTCTAAGCCATGCATTATCTTGTAAGTTTCTGTTAGATCTCCCCTCAACTTCTAAACTCTAATGAATACAATCCCAGGATTCTTAGCCATTCATCATATGTTAGGCCTACCATTCCAGGCATCATCCGTGTGAAGTAGATGATCAAGAGTAGACTGATGGAGCAGTAATTGGTTGGATAGGATTTGTTTACTAAGGAGAACTTTGCAGGATCAACAGGGCTGTTTTTACCATTGCCATTTCTGGTGCCTCGGTCAATGCCCACATGGTCCATTTGGTTTTATTTCTTTGTTGATCAATTGATACAACTGAGGAGCTTGCTAGGCTATTTCAGAAGGCAGTTGAGAGTCAACCACATTACTGTGGGTCTGGAGTCAGGTATGTATTAAACCAGGTCAGAATGGCAGATTTTCTTCCCCGAAGGACATTAGCGAACCAAATGGGTTTTTCCCGACATTTGGCAATGGTTTCATGGCCATCAGTGGGTTCTTCTAACCAGTTAATTTTCATGGAATTCAGATTCTACCATCTGCTGCGATGGAGTTTAAACCTGGATCCCCAAGACATCAGTTGAGTTTCTGGATTAATAATCAGGCAATAATACCACTGGGCCATCACCATATAATAAACTCCATACGGCTGAGCTCCCCTTCCTCGATGTATTGGTTGAAAGATCCGCAATGGGTTCTCAACCCATTGACCAAAAGCGTCACTTGCCAGTAAACACCTTGGGATTCCTCCAGTCCAGCGTGCACAAGATCAGTCTTACTGACAGTGAATTTTCTAACATTTTCATAATTTTAAAATTGTATTTGTTCCCTGTCATTTTACAAATCTATCAAGTGAATAGAGACTGAAAGTAATAAAAAGTTACCTTGTCCTTCAAAGATATAATTAGAGAATCCCTACAGTGTGGGAGCAGGCCATTCAGCCTGTCAAGTTCTCACTGACTTTCTGAAGACCCACCCTATTCCCATAACCTTGCATTTCCCATGACTAATCCAGCTAGTCTGCACATCCCTGGACAATTTAGCATGGCCAATTCACCTAACATGTACAAGGGAAAATGTGCAAACTCTACACAGCCAGTCACCTGAGGGTGGGCTCGAACCCATTACCTGTGTGCTGTGAGGCAGCAGAATAACCACTGAGCCACCCCAACACTGTGCAATCATCACTGAACATCCCCACTTCTGGCCTTATGATGGAGAGAAGGTCATTGGTGAAGCAGCTGAAGATGGTTGGGCCAAGGATACTACCCTGAGGAACTCCTGCAGAGATGTCCTGGAGCTGAGATGACTGATGTCCAACAACTATGATCATCTTCCTATGTGCTAGGTATAACTCCAATCCAAGGGGGATTCCCCCCTGTCCCCAACCCCCATTATCATTAATTCCAGTTTTGCTATGGCTCCTTGATGCCATACTTGGTCAAATGTGCCTTGATGTCAAGTACTCTCACCTCACCTCTGGAATTCAGTTGTTTTGACAATGTTTGAACAGCAGCAACACTGTTGAGGTCCGTTAAGCTAACCTTGCGTATGGAATAATATCCTTGTGTCTCTTTCAATCTGCTCTTTCATTTTGGAGCAGAAGCGAAGAAGCCCTTCGTTTCGCAAAGTGCAGGCGAAATCTGGAACATTTTCCCCTCAGAAAGTTGTTGAGATTGTGAGGGCGATGGAGTCTACTGACAGTTTCTAAATAGGAATCAACAGATTTTTATTCTGTGAATATCAAGTATTCATACACCCATTGGTGTCAGATGTCAGGAATTAGGGAAAACCCTAAGGCTTTCTATAGGTATGTCAGGAATAAAAGAATGACTAGGGTAGGAATAGGTCCAGTCAAGGATAGTAGTGGGAAGTTGCGTGTGGAGGCTGAAGAGATTTGAGAGACACTGAATGAAGACTTTTCGTCAGTATTCACTCAGGAACAGGACATTGTTGCCGATGTGAATATTGAGTCACAATTAATTAGAATGGACGGCTTTGAGGTATGTAGGGAAGAGGTGTTGGAAATTCTGGAAAGGGTGAAAATAGACA
>NC_057731.1:48653417-48686213 GCF_004010195.1 Chiloscyllium plagiosum | reverse complement strand
GGGTGACTTGATAGAGGTGTGCAAGATGATTAGGGGTTTAGATAGGGTTGACCATGAGAACCTTTTTCCATGTATGGAGTCAGCTATTACGAGGGGGCATAGCTTTAAATTAAGGGGTGGTAGGTATAGGACAGATGTTAGGGGTAGATTCTTTACTCAGCGAGTCGTGAGTTCATGGAATGCCCTGCCAGTAGCAGTGGTGGACTCTCCCTCATTATGGTCATTTAAACGGGCATTGGATAGGCATATGGAGGATAGTGGGCTAGTGTAGGTTAGGTGGGCTTGGATCGGCGCAACATCGAGGGCCAAAGGGCCTGTACTGCGCTGTATTTTTCTATGTTCTATGTTCTGTTTGTAGGATGAAGTGGGTGGAGGTGGCGGTAAAAAGGTAAATAACAGAGAGTGACTTGACTGTGGGTGGTGACTTTGATTTTGAATTCTTGGAGAATAGCTGAATTGCTAAAAGACAAAGAAAGACTTTGACAAATACAAGCACTGTATGATAAAATTCAAAGATTTTTCATCTTTTTTTTCCATCAACATTGAGTAGACAAAGAGGAGATATTTGAACAAAAGCTACTCCCACTAGATTTTGCAACCTCAATAAACACTGCTAATATGGTAATTAAAAGTCTAATTCACACAGTTATTGTAAGTACATACTGATTCATCATGATGCAAATTGATATTGCTCTTGTAATTAGTATTAATGAAAATATAAAGCAATCCTTCATTTTGTGTTGCTAATGCACTGGAAATTAATAAGAATAAGATGGGTTATCATAAATTAGAGGGAGGTGATGGTCTACTGCATTATCTCTCAACTATTAATCCAGAGATCCAGGTAATGTTCAGGGGAAGTTGCTCAAAATCTGAAATTAAGAGTCTAAGGGTGACCATGAAACTGTTGCTGATTGTCAGGAGAAACCCACCAGGTTCACTAATGTCCTTTAGGGAAGAAAACTGACATCCTTACTCGGTCTGGCCTACATGTGACTCCAGACCCACAGCAATGTGACTGACTCTTTCTTATTGCACTGAGAGCAATTAGGGATAGCCAAAAAATGTTGGCTTGGCTTGTGACACCTAAATCCTGCAAATGAATTAAAACAAAAGGAATTATCTGTGTGAAAGTAATCAGTGTGTGTTTTTCCTCGGGCTACATTTGGACCCTTACCCAACTGGAATCTCAGAAATTCACCAAAGATCCTCAGACAGCACCTTCTAATACCATGACCACTTCCATCTAGACAGATAAGAGCAGCAGATACATGGGGACACCTGTGACTAAAAGTCTCTCTCCAAGTCACTCATCATTCTGACTTGGAAATATATCACTGTTCCTTCACTGTCGCTGGGTCAAAGTCCTGGAATTCCCTCCCTAAGGGCAAGCAGTACATAATGGCCCAGCCAGTGACATTTAGATCTCATGAGTGAATAAGAAAAAATCACCTTTCCCAAGAGACCAAGCACATTTATTGAGGCAGCCTGTTTCCATGGGGAAATGCAGGTTAGGGAGATCGTTTATTTGTCGAAAGCTAATGAATAGAGTTGAAATAAAACTCCTCACCAAGTGTCTGTAGGAACCTCCTGTTCAAAAAGGATATTGTGGCCTGTGCTTTGCTCTGTCATGGAATCTGTGCTTCATGGGTAAGAATCACAGAATGGAAACTGGCCACACCGACTCTCTGAAGAGTAATCCACCCAGACTCATTCCCCTACCCTATTACTCTGGATTTCCTCTGACTAATACACCCAATCTGCACATTCATGAACACTATGGGCAATTTACCATGGCTAATCCACCTAACCTGCACATCTTTTGGGTTGTGGGAGGAAACCCACGCAAACAAGTGGAGAATGTACAAACTCCACACAGACAGTCGCCCGAGGCTGAAATCAAGCCAATGCCGGCTGTAAAGGTAGGAAATGAATTCATTTAAGTGCTTCTGATTCAATGGAAATGAACTCTGGCATTTTTAATTAATGCTGCCCCAATCAATCCACTCAGTGATGTTATGACACGTCTTTTGTTCGGGTAGGACTTGTATCCAAGCCTCCTAGCTAAGAGATAGGAACATTACCACTGCACCACAAGAGACATTAAGGCCAGCATTTATTATCCACCCCAATGGAATCTTGTTGTGATAGTTTAATGATCATTTTTACTAAGAAAAGATTCAATTCTAGGTTTGTTAATTAAATCTAAATTTACCAACCACCAAATAATGACTGGAATCCATAATCCCAGAGCATTACCCTGCGCTTCTAGATTACTAGCCAGTGACATTATCACAATGTACCATCTCCCCTAATAATATTATTCACATGACTGTCATGGCCACATTTCAGAAATATACTGTTGGCTGAAAAGCACTTTGAGATATCCTAAGGTTGTGAAATTTGCTATTGAAATGCAAGTTTCTTCCTTTCTTTGTGCCCCTCCTATAGGTAAGCATGTGTTTCTGAAAGTGGAGTATGCATTTTTGAAATGTTCGTCCATAAGGTGTGGGTGTAGTTGGGTGGGCATGTATTGCCCATCTCTGATTGCCCTGGAGAAGGTGGGGGTGAGTTGTCTTCTTGCACCACTGCACTCCATGTGCTGTAGGTAGACCCACAATGCCCTTAGTGAGGGAATTCCAGGATTTTGACCTACTGACAGTGAAGGAATGGTGATCTATTTTCAAGTCAGTGAGTGACTCGGAGGGGAACTTGCAGGGGGTGATGTTCCCATGTATCTTCTGCCCTTGTCCTTCTAGATGGTAGAGGTTATAGCACCATATGCCAAATAATTGGTTAGAAGTATTTTCCATAACCCCTTTCATGACCTCAGGATATCAAAAAGTGCTTCACAGCCAATTAATGAAATATGTTTTGAAGGAAACTGCATATTGTAACATAGGAAAAACTGCAGCCAATTTGTAACATCGCATAAAGAGTGGCATAACCATAACCAGGTAACTGGTTTTAGTGATATTGATTGGGGGATTAATATTAAGAATACAGTAGAGAACCTGTTAGTGAATTTTGTGCATAATAAGATGTTTCTGGGAATGGAGGGCTTGAGGTATAAAAATTGACTGAATAGACTGAGACGTTTTTCACTGGAATGTAGGAGGTTGAGGGGTGACTTTATTGAGGTTCATAAAATCAATGAGGGGTATAGATTAGGTGAAAGACAAGGGTCTTTTTCCTGGGGGTGGGAGACTTCAAAACTAGGGGGCATATTTTAAGGTGAGAGGAGAAAAATTTAAAAAGGATGTGAGGGGCACCATTTTTTCACACAGAGAGTGGTTTGTATGTGGTATAAACTGCCAGAGAAAGTGATGGATGCAAGTACAGTTACAACGTTCAAAAGACATTTGGATAAGTTCTTGAATAGGAAAGGTTTGGAGAAATATGGACCAAGGAATTTACAATGGGGAATGAAAGAAAATGGCTGACAAACTAAATTTGTACTTTGCTTCTGTCTTCTCAAAGGACAACACAACTAACGTACCAGAAAAGCTGGGGAACACAGGGTTTACTGAGAGGGAGGAACTGAAGCAAATCCCTATTTATAGTGAGATTGTGTTGGGAAAATTGTTGGGATTGAAGGCTGGTAAATCCCCAGAGCTTGATGATCCACATCCCAGAGTACTTAAGGAAGTGGTCTGAGAAATGGTGGATACGTTGGTGGTCATCTTCCAAGATTCGTTCGACTCTGGAACAGTTCCTACAGATTGGAGAGTAACTAACATAATCCACTATTTATAAAGAGAGGTAGAGAGAAACACAGTGTCAGAGCAAATCACTGCAGATGCTGGAATCTGTACTGAAAACAAAAAATGCTGGATATCACAACTGGTCAGGCAGTATCCGTGGAGAGAGAGCAAGTGAGTGTTTCGAGTTTAGATGACCTCATGTTTTGTTTTCAGGTAGATAGAAAACTGGGAATTATAGACCAATGAGGCTGACATTGGTGGTGGGGTATCGTAGAATCCCTACAGTGTGGTAGTAGGCCATTCTGCCCATAAAGTCCAGACCAACCCTCCAAAGAACATCCCAACCAGAACCAGATAATCCCTGTAACCTTACATGTTCCATGGCTAATCCATCTAACCTATGTACCTTTGGACTGTGGAAGGAAACCCACGCAGACACAGGGAAGGTGTGCAAACTCCACACAGTCACAGGAATCAGGCACTGTGAGACAGCATTGCTAACCACTGAGCTGCCATGTCATCCACAGTGCCAGAAAGATAACAGAATTCATTATCAAGAATTTTATAGCGGAGCATTTAGAAACCAGAGGAGTATCAGCATGGATTTACAAAAGGGAAATATGCTTGCCAAATCTACTGGAATTCTTTCAGGATGTAACTAATGGAGTTTATGGGCGGCACGGTGGCACAGTGGTTAGCACTGCTGCTTCACAGTGCCAGAGACCCAGGTTCAATTCCTGCCTCAGGCAACTGTCAGTATGGAGTTTGCACATTCTCCCTGTATCTGCGTGGGTTTCCTCCGGGTGCTCCGGTTTCCTCCCACAATCCAAAAATGTGTAGGTCAGGTGAATTGGCCATACTAAATTCCCTGTAGTATTAGGTGAAGGGGTAAATGTAATGGAATGGGTCTGGGTGGGTTGCTCTTCGGAGGGTCAGTGTGGACTTGTTGGGCCGAAGGGCCTGTTTCCACGCTGTAAGTAATCTAATCTAATTGGGGGAAGCTGGTATGTGTGCTTTATTTGGACTTTCCACATGGAGATTAATGTGTAAATTTAAAATGCATGGGATTGGGGGAAGTGTATCGAGTTGGATAAACAAAGTTGATTAGCAGACAGGAAAAAAAGAGTAGGAACAAATTATTCTTTTTCTGAATAAAAGCAGTGACCATTGGGAATGGTCTCAGGGCTCCAGCCATTCACAGTATCTGTTGATGGTTTAGATAAGGGAACTAAATATAAAATCTCAAAATTTGCAGATGACATAAAGCTGAGGGGAAGGGTGAACTGTGAGGTGGATACAGAGATGTTGCAGTGTGATTTGGACAGGCTGTGTGAGTGGGCAAATGCAAGGCAGATACATTATAGTGTAGATAAATGTGAGGTTATCCACTTTAGCAGCAGAAACAGGGAGGCACGTTATTATTTGAATGGCTGCAAATTGAGAGAAGGGAATTTTCAACAAGACCTGGGTGTCCTTGTGTACCAGACATTGAAGGTAAGAGTGCAGGTACAGCAGGTAGTGAAGAAGGTAAACTGTATGTTGACCTTCATAGTGAGAGGGTTCGATTGTGGGAACAAAAATGTCCTGCTGCAACTGGTGAGACTACACCTGGAATATTGGGTGCAGATTTCTCCTGCTGATCTGAGGAAGGATGTTTGTGTTATGGAGTGAGTACAGTGAGGATTTACCAAACTGATTCCGAGGATGGAAGAGCTGACGTGTGAGGAGACATTGAGTCAGTCAGAATTGTATTCACTGGAGTTTAGACGAATTCGGAAGGATCTCTTAGAAATCCCCTACAAAATCCAAACAGGACCAGACAGAGTAGGTGCAGGAAGAGTGTTCCCGATGGTAGAGGAGTCCAGAACCAGGGGTCATAGTTTAAGGATAAGGGCTTTAACCTTTTAGAATTTAGAGGGGGAGAAATTTCTTCATTGAGAGAGTGGTGAGCCTGTGAAATTCACCACCACAGAAAGTGGTTGAGGCCAAAACATTATGTTTTCAGGAAGGAGGGAGATATAGCTGTTGTGGCTAAAGGGCTGAAGGGTTTTCGGGAAAAGACAGGATTAGGGTACTGAGTGCCATATTCAGCCATGATCATGCTGGATTGTGGAACAGGCTCGAAGGGTTGAATGGCCTGCTCCTAGTCCTATTTTCTATGTTTCTTAGTTTCTATGAGCTACAACTGACGGATTCGGTTGTATAGGGGATAATAGGGCCAGCTGGGTACAGGACCATTTGAGTATAAGCAATAAGAACAGAAGTAGACCATTCTGATTGTCACGTTTGCTCCATCAATACATTCGTTATTGATCCTTGGCCTCACCCCTCCTTCCTGCCTGCTCCTCAAATCCCTTTGTATCCCAAAAGATCAAAGTTCTATGGATGCCAATCTCACACAAATTCAATGTTAGAGCATCGAGAGTGCAAACAATTCCAAAGGTTTACAACACTCCACCTCTCCATGAGAAGTGTTCCCCTCTCAACCCTGAACAGTCTAACTCCAACTTTCAGGCAATACTCCCTCATCTTCGACACCCCTACCAACTCTACTGGGGTTTTATCTCCTGTATCTGTTCCTCTTAATACTTTGATCAAAATCGCCTTCTTAACCTGAATTTTAGGGAATGCAACCTAGTTTATGTCCCCTGAGACCCTAATGGGACACTTCCTCTGGTTATCCTCTCCCCTTTAACATAACTGTAGAATGTTCTAGAATTAAGGTCAAGGCAGAGTTTGAGGACTGCACTCTGTAGCTGGCTCCAGTTAGCATGTTTTAATGGTTATTAGCAGTAAGATAAAAGTAGAAACATTCCACCCATTAAGCAGCTCTGCGAACCTCAACAAGATAAGCCCAACACAGCCTCCTTAAAACAGTCAGTGTTCCAAAAGTGACAGCGACCGTTCAAAGGTGAAGGATTAGAAATGTTGGACATGAAGAAATCATGTTCATTTGGAGAGCTGACCACTGACTTGATGGGCCAAATGACCTTGGTCTGTGCTTTCACAAATGCCATGGTTCAGTGATTAATTTAGGATATCTATAAGTGCTACCCTATGCATTCCATAGGATGACCATGTCGTCTGGAATTAATTCTGTTGGAGAATTACATAGTTCATCAACAGAGTTGTCAGCCTAGAAATGGAATTGATTCAAAGGAGAGCTTTGAGAATCATTCTTTTTGATTGCGATTTGAACAGGCATTACTGCAGGATAACAACCAGAAATTGGATGACAGATGTGCCGATCTCTGCAAACATTTTTTATAGAGATTCAAGGTCTGTCAAATTGCATAACAGGATGATGAAGAATGTGAGGCGCATTCACTTGATGCCTTGAATATGAATCTTGAGTAATTAGTGCCACAACATAATGGAGATATCAGCATGAAATTGTCGAGGCTCTCCATTGTTGGCACTGAAACAGCTCCCTTCCCCCAAGCTCTTCAGAAAGATTTGCTGACACATAGATGCTATGGTTGGATGGGACGGTTCATGGTTATCACGGGTGGGGGGGGTGTAGGGTAAAATGGGTACGTGGGCTTGGGGGGGAAGAGTTGGGGGTTCAGTGGTGGCTGGAAGAGGTCAACTATAATTGGGAGCACAAGGGTTCGTCAATCACCTCTAGCTCAGTGATAGCTTCACTTGTCTGAGCACAACCTCCATGCTGCCCACTCGAGTTGCTATCTGCCTCTCTTCAGGAGCCGAGAATGTTGGAAACAAGAGCAGGGGCTCGCAATATGATTGAGAAGCTGACGGTTTCTGTGATTTGTCTTCCTCCCTGTGTAATCGCATAATTGCTGTGAAACCTGGCGAGCTGAGCTTGTGGACATGTATCCTGTGACTGCAAATTGATTCAGCGTCCTCAGTGTCCTCAGTTCAGGTGTTAGCACACTGAAGGCAATAGGTTGCAGTGTGCTATTGTCCCCTTGGTAGTGTAACCTCCTTATATCTGGCTGAAGTGGCCATTTTTTACGTGAATTTAGATGGTAACTGGCAATAAATCAGTGGAAACAGGAACTTAGCACTAATCTTACTCGGTTAGTAATTCAAAGGCCTGAGTGTGAGGCCCTAGAGAGATGAATTCAAGTCCCATTATAATAGTTAGGAAATTTAATTAATAAGTAAAATACCTGTGTCCTGAGTAATGGTCTGACAAAAAAAGAAAATCACTGACCTTGTCTGCAGATGCTACCAGACCTATTTCCAACATTTTCGGTTTTTATTCTGTAGAGCTGGTCATTGACTTGTGACATCAGGGATCGTGTGTTCATTCAAAGGGGGAATGTGGAGCTCTATCTCCACAAGGTTGTGAATGTCACAGCTCAATTGAAATTTCTGAGACCAGGATCCATAGAGGTTTGCTGGATAAGGTTACAGAGGCAAGGAGGAATAATGGAGTGCAGACGTGTATGGTTGCAATCGGGTTGAAGGGCAGAGCGGGCTTGATGGGCTGAATGGCCATCTCTAGTTTTGAGCTAACTGTGGTACAATGTGTATGCTTTGTAGAATCAGTGACTTTTTTTACAAGTTGTTCATTTGTACGATGTGGATGTTGCTAGCTAGGTCAGCATTTATTGCCCATTCCTAACTGTGCAGTGAGAAGTTAAGAGACAGCCACATTGTTGTGGATCTGGAGTCACATATAGGCCAGACCAAGCAAGGATTGAAGATTTCCTTCCTGAAAGACAATAGCAAATCAGATGGGTTTTTAACAACAATCAGACAGGATAGTGAAGGTGATGTTTGGTATATTTGCCTGTATTGATCAGTGTATTGATTATAGGAGTTGGGAGGTGTGCAGGACATTGCTGAGGCCACGTTTGGAATACTGCCTTCAATTCTGGTCGTCCTCCTATCGGAAGGATGTTGTGAAACTTGAAAGGGTTCAGAAAAGATTTACAAGGATGTTGCCAGGGTTGGAGGATTTGAGCTATAGGGAGAGGTTGAATAGGCTTGGGCTGTTTTCCCTGGAGCGTTGGAGGCTGAGGGGTGAACTCATAGAAGTTTATAAAATCATGAGGGGCATGGATCGGATAAATAGACAAAGTCTTTTCCCTGGGGTAGGTGTGTCTAAACCTAGGGGGCATACGTTTAGGGTGAGAGGGGAAAGATGTAAAAGGGGCCGAAAGGGCAACCTTTTCACACAGAGGGTGGTGCGTGTATGGAATGAGCTGCCAGAGGAAGTGGTGGAGGCTGGTACAATTACAGCATTTAAAAGGCATCTGGGTGGGTATATTATTGGGGAGGATTTGGAGGGATATGGGCTAAATGCTGGCAAATGGGACTAGATTAATTTAGGATATCTGGTCAGCATGGATGAGTTGGACCCAATGGTCTGCTTCCGTGCTGCACAGCTCTATGACTTTTATGACTCTAATCGATAGTGGTTAGATCATTGCCATTAGACTGGTATGTATATTCCTGAATTGTATTGATTTCAAATGTTACCAACATTGCATGCTGACTGTAGGGATATGCTGCAGCCCTCAGTCTCATTAACAGTGAGCAAGGAACGAGCATCTGCAGTGATTGTAGTGAGGTGGAACTTACAGAATATGAGTTCCCAGATTGAGGTTGTTAACCTGGTCTAATCAGGGGGCCTTGGCTGACAGATATAAACAGGCGTGTCAGAGGTTCTGTTCACTCTGAGAGCTGACTCTGAGGGGGCTGGATCTGTGTCTTATACGTGTAAGTAAAGGATGACTTGGTGACAGCATACCATCCTTTGTGAAGTTATTTCATCATTGATTGTTGTGTCAGATCATCTGGTTCACTCGTATCCTTTAGGGAAGAAAATCTGCCATCCGTGTGTGGCCTACATTTAACTCCTGGACCTCAGCAACGTGGTTGACTCAGTTCAGGGGTAATTAGGGATGGACAACAAAATCCTTGTCTTACCGGCAATAACCACATCCCATGAAATGAAAACATTTAAAATCTACCTACAAGGATATTGCCTGGGTTGGAGGATTTGAACTATAGGGAGAGGCTGAATAGGCTAGGGCTGTTTTCCCTGGAGCATCGGAGGCTGAAGGGTGACCTTATAGAGGTTTATGGATACGATAAATAGACAAGGTCTTTTCCCTGGGTTGGGGGAGTCTAGAACTACAGGGCATAGGTTTAGGGTGAGAGGGGAAAGATATAAAAGGGATCACAGGGCCAACATTTTCACATAGAGGGTGCTACGTGTATGGAATGAGCTGTCAGAGGAAGTGGTTGAAGCTGGTACAATTACAGCATTTAAAAGGCATCTGGATGGATACATGAATAGGAAGGGTTTGGAGGGATATGGGCCAAATGCTGACAAATGGGACTAGATTAATTTAGGATAGCTGATCGGCATGGATGTGTTGGGCCGAAGGGTCTGTTTCTGTGCTGTACATCTCTATGACTCTATGACTGTCTGTTGCAAAAGTCATCAGCTGGAGGTTGCAGGGCCTGACTGCTATGCAGCCTCCAACAGCGCCTGGCCTCCGAGACCTGCATTTCCGTAGCGCCCGGCATGACCGTGCAACGCCCCGAAGCACCTGGTTCCATGACTGGTGCCCACTGCGTACAGATTGGCCACTATGTCTCCTGTGCGATAACAGTGGTCACCCTTCAAATGCGTTCAGTGGGTGAGTAGGCGCTTCGGGAAGTTTCAAGGTCGCAGGAGCCGTTACGCACATGTAGGTTTTTGTACAAGGGCTGCTGGAATGCGACCAATTAATGTCGGTTTGAAACCTGCACCCCCCCCACTAGCTCGAGCAGTCCCACACCTTCCCCTCACCCGGGACACACTGACCTTTCTGTGTGAATGCACCAGCAGGAAGACAGATTGGGCAAGGTGGCAGCTGACACCCACAGTCAAGATCCCCTACATTTCTGACTAATTGTGTGAGCTTGGCATGCAGTGCACACTAATGACCGTTCATTATCCTCCCTGTCATCCATGTCTCATGTACTCGATTCTTGGCATAACTCAGCCTGTCAGCTGTGTCGCTTCATCCCATCCAGCATGATTACTCCAGGATGACACTTCCTTGATGGGAAGTATATAAAGGACTGAGTTATTACATACCATTCGCAGTCGCAATTGCTGTTCAGGTTTTTCAACAAATGATCATCTCTGAATAGTGGAGGAGCAGATGCTCATTAAGTACAGTGGAATTCTTATCAGAGATTAATGTGACGATCTAATTTTGGGTACACGTTTTTGATTAGAAGATTCATCCTAATGTGTAGTGACAGATGCAGTCTGCCTTCACCAGATGCACAATTTCAGGCTGCACGAGGAACACCGCACATGCATGAGCTTTCACAAGATCTTAAATCGACTGATCTGTCTGGATGTGGGGTGTATGGCATTATGGCTGAGTGGTCAGCACAGCTACCTCACGGCACTAGGAACCCAGGTTCGATTCTACCATCAGGTGACAGTCTGTGTGGAGTTTGCACATTCTCCTCTTGTCTGCCTCCCACAGTCCAAAGGTTAGGGGGGTTGGTCGGGTTAGTTTGCCCATCTTGTCCAGAGGTGTGTAGGCTCTGTGGATTAGCCATGGGAAATGCAGTTCTGGGCGGGATGCCCCTTCAGAGGGCCAGTATGAATTGAATGGCCTGCTTTCACATTGTAGGGATTCTATGAAATGGGATGACTTTTGATTATGTTAGATTCCCTACAATGTGGAAACAAGCCCTTCGGCCCAACAAGTCCACACCGACCCTCAGAAGAGTAACCCACCCAGACCCATTTCCCTCTGACTAATGCACCGAACATTATGGACAATTTAGCACGGCCAATTCACCTGACCTGCACATCTTTGGACTGTGGGAGGAAACTGGAGCACCCGGAGGAAACCCACGCAGACACGGGGAGAATGTGCAAACTCCACACAGACAGTCGGCCAGGGGCTGGAATCGAACCCGGGTCCCTGGTGCTGTGAGGCAGCAGTGCTAACCACTGAGCACCGTGCCACCCTGCCTTCACCAGATGCACAATTACAAGTTGCACGAGGAACACCGCGCATGCATGAGCTTACACAAGATCTTAAATCGACTGATCTGTCCAGATGTGGCTCCAGATATGAGCCACTAACTGCATACACAAGGATCTCAGGCTTGTGCCTTTATCTTTAGAGAGGCAAGTTCCTTGATTGTGAAATAGAGATTAGAAAAGGTCCTGATCTTTTGCCTACACTCATCCAACCGTACCATCTCCCTGATCTTGCCATCATCACAGCCCTTAGCCAGTCCAATCACAAAATGGAACAGCTAAATTCACTGGGGTCCAGTAAAGATTCTGAGTTCCCTCCAACATCCAGGCTTCAGTGCTAAAGACTGTGCTCCACATGAGTTCTGAGCTTATGTGCATCTTCAGCTAAGCTGCTCCAATACATCTACAGTGTTGGCACATAACAGGCAGTGTGGAAAATTGACCAGACATCTTGTCCACAAAAGCAGCACAAATCCACTCCAGCCAATCATTTCCCACATATACCTATTATCCATCGTAATCCCCACCTTCTCAAGGGCAACTAAGGAACCAGTGACCCTTCCTCAGAACTGGACCCAAAACGTTAATTCTGATTTCTCTCCGCAGATGCTGCCAGATCTGCGGAGCTTTTCCAGCAACTTCTGTTTTTGTTTGTGATTTACAGCATCCGCAGTTCTTTCAGTTTTTATTGACAATAATTGCTGACCAAGCCAGCAATGCCCTCATCCCATGAGTGATTATAAGAAAGGTTTCAAGGTGTCATTGACAGTTGTATTAATCTAGCCATCATTGATCTCCTGTCTGATACTCAGTTTTGGTGTTGCCAGCACTACTTAGCTATAAAGCTCATTATAGCCATAACTGGACAAGAAGATGAACTCAAAAGGTGAGGTGATGGGATGACACGGTGGCTCAGTGGTTAGCCTTGCTGCCTCACAGCACCAAGGACCTGGGTTCAATTCACCCTCGGGTGATTGTCTGTGTGGAGTTCACACATGCTCCCTGTGTGCGCGGGTTTCCTCTGGGTGCTCTGGTTTCTGAAGATGTGTAGCTTAGATGGATTAACCATGATTGTTATGGGTGAGGGTGCGGCTGGGTGGTGCTCTTCAGAAGATTGGTGCAGACTTGATGGACTGAATAACCTCTACTGCACTGTAAGGATTTGCTGATTCTATGAGAGGGTCTGCCCTTCCACTAAGGCACCATTTGCCAGAATATCAAGGAATCCCAATAAAATTGAAGTCAATAGGAACCAGAGAGCAAACTCTCTGCTGGTTGAACTCACAGGCACACTGAGGAAGATTGTGGTGGTTGTTGGAGGTCAGTCGTCTCAACTCCAGGACATCTCTGCAGGAGTTCCTCAGGGTAATGTCCTCAGCCCAACCATCTTCAGCTGCTTCACCAATGACCTTCCCTCCATCATAAGGCCAGAAGTGGGGATGTTTGCCAATGATTGCACAATGTTCAGCATCATTTGCGACTCCTCAGATACTAAAGCATTTCTGTAGCTGGTGTAAATCCCCAGACTGCTGGAATTGTTCCCAGTCTGCATCATATTCCCGTTGTTATTGTGTGCTATAAACCAGCTGAACCCCTCAATTCGATATCAGCATACAATTCATTCAAGAAATGTATTGTTTGTAATGTTACTTGGCAATAGTAGCTCATCAAGAGCTGGATAAAATGAAACTAGGAGAAATACTGATGTGTTGTGAAGCCAGCTGGACTTTGAACACCTGCGGGATTAGAGTGAACTCCGTTCAGAGTGCTGGTGCCACAACGTATCGATCAAATGATGTGGCTTGCAGTTACACTGATGTCTCAGTGATATCACTGGCATGCTGACTCTCTCTCACCTTGTCTGTTACACAGGGCTCCGGGAAATACTCTGTCTACGTGGCCAACTATGCCAGTGGCAGAATTGGCCCTCATGCTCTGATAGAAATGGACGAATCCGCCAGCAATCTGTCAGTGGGAATCATCGCACTCTCCAACGTGGCACAGGAGGCAGGAGTTGACAAGTTCACGGGTAAGGAGCTCTCTTTAATGTCTGCATGGCTGATACTCACTGACATATTAAAACATGGGGAAGCGAAGGGTTCAATCTGTGTAGTATACTCCATTGTTTATTATTTCTTTTGAAATCAGCTTTCAAACCTCTTGTCATGATTTGGCCCATCCTATTTTCTCGGATACTGTTGGCCAGAAACTCAACTGCACCAGCTTAATAAGGAGGGTGGCTTTAAGGTCAGAGACTGCGTGTAGCTCATCTCCTGACTCCCCAGAGCCTGTCCAACATCTGCAAGGCCCAAATCATGAGTGTGATGGAATACTCCCTATTTGCCTGGATGGGTACAGCTCCAAAAACACTTGACCTATCCAGGACAAAGTAAACCACTTGCATCCATAAGCATCCACTCCCTCCACCACCGATGCTCAGTATCAGCAGTATGTACTATCTACGCAATGCACTGCAGAAATTCACAAAGCTCCTCAGACAGCACCCTCCAAGCCCACGACCACTTCCGATTAGAAGGATAAGGGCAGCAGATACATGGGAACACCACCACTTTCAAGTTCCCCTCCCGAGCCACTCACCATCCTGGTTTGGAAATATATCACCGTTCCTTCAGTGTCGCTGGGTCAAAATCCTGAAATTCATTCCCAAAGGGCATTGTGAGTATTTCTACACTCCAAAGACCATAGCAATTCAGGAAGGCAGCTCACCACCACCTTCTCGAGGGCAATTAAGAATGGACAGCAAACGCTGCTCAAGTCAGCAACACCAACATCCCTTGAACGAATAAAAAAAATTACCACTTGTACCTTCTTCAGGATCACAGAAGGACAGAATTTGTACATCTTAGAAGTAGGCCATTTGGCCCATTCTGTCTTTGTTGGTTTCATATGAACAGCTCATTTATCATTTATTTTGGCAGCAGCTGATAGTTTTCTCTCCATTTCCCTCCCATCAGGTCAGCCGACAGGCTGTCGATGGGAGCAAGTAACCCAATCCTCTCCATCGGACACTCTCAACACAAGAGGCTGCAATGTTTCTCTTTTATGCAAATAAACAGTCCAGTGACCCATTAGTCTATTCCCATATATCACTCCAGGATGTCTGCATGGTTGGGTGGAATACAACAGTGGGAACTGAGTCAGGGGAAGTATCAGTCAATTCAGACCGGGAAGAAGCCAGCAGTAGCCCAGCTCTTGTCCCTTTCAGCTACCTTTGTCTGGAAGTAACAATAAGTCTGAATTTCACTTATATAACACCTCTCATGACTTCAGGTCACCTAATAGCATTTTACAGCACTGAGGTGCTTCAGTCTAGCGACTGTTGTAATGTAGGATACATTACTGTTAATTTGCACACAGCAAGCTCTTACAGAGGCATTGAGATAACGTACAGTTAGATAATTTTCTTTAGGTGTTGGGTGAGAGATAAAAATTGACTAGATCACAGGATATGCTTCCAGTCATAAGACCATAAGACAGAGGAGAAGAATTTGACCATTTGGCCCATTGAGTCTTCTCCACCATTCGGTCATGGCTGATATTTTCTCAACCCCATTCTCCCACCTTCTTTTCATAACCTTTGATTCCCCAACCATCACTAACCTATATATCCCTGTCTTAAATACACTCAGTGATTTGGCCTCCCTTCTATACCAATGGGTTCTACATATTCATCACCTCTGACTGAAGATATTTCTCCTCACCTCTTCTGAGTCATTCCTTTATTCTGAGACTGTGCCCTTGGGTCCTAATATCTCTCACTAGTGGAGACATGTTCTCTACGTCCTCTCTATTCAAGACTCTGTACTCTGTAAGGTTCAATGAGGGCCCCCCTCATCCTTCTAAACTCCACTGCATACAGACCTCAACTGCTCATTATGTGACAAGCCCTTCATCCCAGGATCATTCCTGTAAACCTCCTCTCGACCTCCGTCAATGCCAACGCTTCCTTTCTTAGATATGGGGCCAAAAGTGCTCACAATTTCCTAAGTGTGGTCTGACCAGAGCCTTGTACAGCCTCAGCAGCATATCCCTGTTCTTGTATTCTAGCCCTCTTGATTCGAACACTAACATTGTATTTGCCTTCCCAACTGCCAAATGAACCTATATGTTAACCCAAGACAATCCTGAACTAGGACTCTCAAGTCCTTTGTGCTTCAGACTTCCAAAGCCTTTCTCCATTTAGAAAATAGTCCAGATTACTATTCTTCCAACCAAACTTACACTTTCCCACATTGTATTCCATCTGCCGATTCTTTGGCCTCTCACCTCGCCTGTCCAAGTCCTTCTGCAACCTCCCTGCTTCCTCAACACGACCTGCCCCTCCACCAATTTCTGTGTCATCTGCAAACTTAGCAACAATGTCCTCAGCTCCTTGGTCCAGATTGTTAATGTATAACGTGAATAGTTGTGGCCCCAACACTGACCCCTGCGGAATGCCAGAAGAAACCAGCTGCCATCCTGAAAGTGTACCAAGTGTACCCCCACTCTCTGCCTTCTGCCAGTCAGCCAATCCTCTTTCCATGCCAATACCTTGCCCCAAACACCATGGGCTCTTATCTTATTTAGCAGCTTCCTGTGCGGCTCCTTGTCAAAGGCCTTCTGGAAATCCAAATAGATCACGTCCACTGGCTCTCCTTGGTTGTTATTTCCGCAAAGCATCTTAACAGATTTGAAAGGCATGACCTCCCTTTGACAAAGCTGGGCTGAGTCAGCCCTATTTTATCATGCACTTCCAAGTCCTCTACAATCTTATTCTTGATAATAGACTCTAAAATCTTACAAATAACCAAAGTCAGGCAAACTGGCCTATAATTTTATGCCTTCTGCCTCCCTTCCTTCTTAAACAGGGGTGTTACGTTAGCCATTTTCCAGTTCTCTGGGACCCTCCCTGATTCCAGTGATTCCTGAAAGATCACCCTCATGCTTCTACAATCTCCTCCATCATTTCTTTCTCCCTCATTACTATTTCTCCAATTGTACTACCCAGCAGTCTGATGTCCACTCTTAACACTCTCCTACCTTTTAACTATCTTAAAAAACTCTTGGAATCTTCTTTCATATTATTAGTTAGCTTACTCTCACATTTCATTGTTTCCCCCCTTAATGTCTTTTTGTTATCATCTGCTGGTTTTTAAAAGCTTCCCAATCTCCTGGCTTCCCACTAATCTTCACCACACTGTATATGTTTTCTTTAGCTATTATAACGTCCCTGATCTCCCCTGTCAGCCACAGTTACCTCGTCTTCCCTTTAGTAGGTTTCCTCTTCCTTGGGATGAATTTCTGCTGTGCCTCCCAAATTACCCCAGAAGCTCCTGCCACTGCTGCTCCACTGTTTTCTCTGCTAGGCTCCCTTTCCAGTCCACTTTGGTCAGTTCTTCTCTCATGTCTTTGTAGTTCCCCTCACTCCATAGGAATCCATATCATCTGATTCCAGTTTCTCCCTCTCAAACTGCAAGGTAAATCCTATCATGTTATGGACACTACCCACTAGAGCGTTCTTAGAATCCCTACAGTGTGCAAAGAAGCCCTTTGGCTCAACAAATCCACATCGACCCTCCAAAGAGTATCCCACTCAAATCCATTCCCCTACATTTGCCCCTGACTAATGCACCTAACCCACATATCCCTGAACACTATGGGCAGTTTAGCAGAGCCAATTCACCTAACCAGCACATCTTTTGGATTGTGGGAGGAAACCGGAGCACCCAGAGGAAACCCACAGGTTCTTCAGCCGATTCTTCCTAATCAAGTCTGCTTCATTACACATCACCAAATCCAGAATTACCCTGTTCCCTGGCGGGGTCTACCACCAGCTGCTCCACAAAACCATCTCATCACCCTTCCCCACTGCAGCCATAGTATGGGACCGGCGTCGTTATCTGAAAGAGCAAGTGAGGCGTTTATAGCTGTTACCGCACAAGCTCACAAGTCTCAAAATAAATTTTATTCATGGACATTTTCCTTCCACAGTTGAATTGTTTTTACTTGTTTTGACTTGACTGAGAAAAATGGGTGAGATTCTGAATGATTACTTTGCATCAGTGTTCACCGAGGAGAGGGACATGATGAATGTTGAGATTAGAGATAGAAGTTTGATTACTCTGGATCATGTTGGCATAAGTGGGGAAGATGTGTTGGATAGGCTAGAGGTTATTAAGGTGGACAAATCCCCAGGACCGAATGGGATCTATCCCAGGTTGCTGAGGGAGGTGAGAGAGGAAATAGCCAGGGCCCTGACAGTTATCCTTGTTGCATCCTTAAAAATAGGAGAGATGCTGGAGGACTGGAAGGTTTCTCATGTTGTCTCCCTGTACAAGAAAGGTAGTCGGCATATTCTGGGTAACTACAGACGAGTGAGCTTGACGTCAGTAGTGGGAAAGTTCCTGGAGAAGGTACTGAGGAATAAAATCTATTTATATTTGGAAAAGAATAGGCTTATCAGTGATAGGCAACATGGTTTTGTGTGGGGGAGATCGTGCCTTACCAACTTAATAGAATTCTTTGAGGAAGTGACCAAGTTGATAGATGAAGGAAGGACTATAGATGTCATATACATGGACTTTAGTAAGACATTTGGTAAGATTCCCCATGGCAAACTAATAGAGAAAGTGAAGTCACATGGTGTGCAGGGTGTTCTAGCTCGGTGGATGAAGAATTGGTTGAGCAACAGGAGACAGAGAGTGGTAGTTGAAGGGAGTTTCTCAAAATGGAGAAAGGTTCCACAGGGGTCAGTGTTGGGGCCTCTGTTGTTTGTGATATACATATATGATCTGGAAGAGGGCACTGTTGGTATGATCAGCAAGTTTGCAGATGACACAAAGATTGGTGGAGTAGTAGAAAGCTTAAGGGACTGTCAAAGAATACAGGAGGATATAGGTAGACTGGAGGGATGGGCGGAAATGTGGCAGATGGAGTTCAATCCAGGCAAATGTGAGGTGATACATTTTGGAAAGTCTAATTCTAGAGCGAATTATACAGGATATGGAAGAGCCTTGGGAAACGTTGATGAGCAGAGGGATCTGGGAGTTCAGGTCCATTGTATCCTGAAGGTTGCTGCACAGGTGGATAGAGTGGTCAAGAAGGCATATATAGTATGCTTGCCGACATCAGACGGGGTATTGAATATAAGAGCTGGCAAGTCATGATAAAATTGTACAAGACATTGGTTCGGCCGCATTTAGAATACTGTGTACAGTTTTGGTCGCCACATTACCTAAAGGATGTGGATGCTTTGGGGTGGTGCAGAGAAGGTTTACGAGGATATTGCCTGGTATGGGAAGGTGCTGGCTATGAAGAGAGGTTGAGTAGGTTAAGATTGTTTTCATTAGAAAAAAGGAGATTGAGGGGGGACCTGATTGAGGTTTACAAAATCATGAAGGGTATAGACAGGGTAGATAGAGATAAACTTTTTCCCAGGGTGAAGGATTCAATAATGAGAGGTCGCGCAGCAAGTACTTTACACAGAGGGTGGTGGGCATCTGGAACGCGTTGCCAGCAGAGGTAGGCATGGTACATTCATTTAAGGTGTGTCTGGACAGATGCATGAGTAGGTGGGGAGCAGAGGGATACAGATGCTTAGGAATTGGGCGACAGGTTTAGACAGTACATTTGGATCGGCTCAGGCTTGGAGGGCCGAAGGGCCTGTTCCTGGGCTGTAAATTTTCTTTGTTCTTCTTTGTTCTTTGACTCAGTTAGTGCCCATTAACCCAGTGCTGATCAAACCAATGTCAAAAAGTGTGGTGCTGGAAAAGCACAGCTGGTCAGGCAGCATCCCAGGAGTAGGAAAGTTGAAGTTTTGAGCATAAGCTCTTCATCAGGAATGTGGGGGAGGACCAAGCGAGCTCAGAGATAAATGAGAGGGGAGTGGGGTTGAGGGCAAGGTAGCTGGGAATGCAGTAGGTAGATGAAGGTGGCTGATGATGGTGATAGGTAGGAGCGGAGGGTGGACTGGATAGGTGGGAAGGAACATGACTTGGAGGGTTGGATCTGGGATAAGGTGAGGGGAGGGGAGATGAGGAAACTGGTGAGATTGACATTGATACCGTATGGTTGCAAGGTCCCAAGGTAGAAGATGAGGTGTTCTTCCTCCAGGGGTGGAGAGGCTTGGATTTGGTGGTGGAGGAGGCCCAGGACTTGCATGTCCTCGGTGGAGTGGGAGGGGGAGTTGAAGTGGCCGGCCACAGGGCAGTGGGGTTGTTTCATGCGTGTGTTGCAGCGATGTTCTATGAAGTTGGCGTCGTGTCTCGTCAATGGAGAGGACACTACATCGGGAGCAACGGACACAGTAGATGAGGTGTGTGGATGTGCAGGAAAATCTCTGCCGGTTGTGGAAGGATCCTTTGGGGCCTTGGATGGAGGTGAGGGGGAGAGGTGTGGGTGCAGGGTTTGAGGGCGGGTAACAGACCAGCATGAGGTGTCCAAGTGGATGGAGTGTGTTGGAGGCGGGAGAAGGGGTCCTGGGTGGGAGTCCTGATGGAAAAAGTAAACACGGAGGTGGAAGAAAATTTCAATGTATCAACGTGTGTTGAATTTGTTAATCCAGGAGCATAATGGGACGAAGGTGAGGCTTTTGCTGAAGACTGATCGTTCATCCTCAGTGAGGGCAAGGTCTGGCGGGAGATGGTAAAAACATGGTAGGGCTGGGAGCTAGCACCTGGTGTTGGGCTTGGGAGTGGGGGCAGAGACTTTCTCTGGAGTAGGTATGGTTATGGTCACTCTCAGTCCCCTTGGGTCTCCCCCTCATTCCTGATGAAGGGCTTATGCCTGAAATGTCGACTCTCCTGCTCCTCGGATGCTGCCTGACTGGCTGTGCTTTTCCAGCACCACACACTCAACCTGATTGCCAGCATCTGCACTCCTCACTTTCTCCAAACTGACAAACCAATGCCCACTGACTGGTGTTCATTAATCTAGTGCTCACTAACCGATGCCTAACAGATGACAACTAATCAACAAGGGAAGGATATGGCCTAATGGTATCATCATGAGATTAGTGACCTGGAGACCCAGGTAATGTTCTGGGGACCTGGGTGCAAATTCCATCATGGCAAATGGTGGAATTTGAATTTAATTAAAAAACCTGGAATTAAAAGTCTAGTGATCACTATGAATCCATCGTCGATTGTCAGAAATGCCCACCAGGTTCACTAATGTCCTTTAGGGAAGGAAACTGCCATCCTTACTTGGTCTGGCCTATAAGCTACACCAGACCCACAACAGTGTGGTTGACTGAGGTCAGGTGCTGCATTTTGGGAAAACAAATCTTAGCAGGATCTATACACTTAATGGTAAGGTCCTGGGGAGTGTTGCTGAACAAAGAGACTTTGGAGTGCAGGTTCATAGCTTCTTGAAAGTAGAGTCGTAGGTAGATAGGATAGTGAAGAAGGCGTTTGGAATGCTTTCTTTTATTGATCTGAGTATTGAGTGCAGGAGTTGGGAGGACATGTTGCGGCTGTACAGGGCATTGGTTAGGCCACTGTTGGAATATTGCGTTCAATTCTGGTCTCCTTCCTATCGGAAAGATGTTGTGAAACTTGAAAGGATTCAGAAAAGATTTACAAGGATGTTGCCAGGTTGGAGGATTTGAGCTACAGGGAGAGGCTGAACAGGCTGGGGCTGTTTTCCCTGGAGTGTGGGAGGCTGAGGGGTGACCTTATAGAGGTTTATAAAATCATGAGGGGCATGGTTAGGATAAATAGACAAAGTTTCGTCCCTGGGTTGGAGGAGTCCAGAACTAGAGGGTGTAGGTTTAAGGTGAGAGGGGAAAGATATAAAAGGGACCTAAGGGGCAACTTTTTCACACAGAGGGTGGTACGTGTATGGAATGAGCTGCCAGAGGAAGCGGTGGAGGCTAGTACAATTAAAACACTTAAGAGGCATCTGGATGGGTATATGAATAGGAAGGGTTTGGAGGGGTATGGGCCAAATGCTGGCAAATGGGACTAGATTAGGTTGAGATATCTGGTCAGCATGGGTGATTTGGATTGAAGTGTCTGTTTCCATGCTGTACATCTCTATGGCTCTTAACTGGCCTCTGGGCAAATAGTGGATAGACCATAAATGCCCATAACCTGTGAATGAATAAAAACAAAAATACCCACTAACCAACATATATTAATCTCGTGCTCATGAACCTATACCCATCAATGCAGCACTGATCACTAATCCACATTACTAGTTTTTTTTTTATTTTGTATTTTCCCCCACACGACCGCCTAACTGCGGTAATGCTTATATTTTTGCCAGCCCCCATGGCGTGTGTGTGTGCAGGTGTAGGACACAGTGAAAGACACAAGATGTACAAATCTTTCTTCAATTCCCACCATCAGGAAGAAAGGAAATACCCGAGTGGCCAGTGACAAGCAGTGTCCTTCTCAACAAAGGGCAATGCTGTGTGATCAAACAGTGAAGGGAAGGGCAGGGATTAAATCAAAGTAGAGTTGGAGGGGGAAATAAAACACTCCACTCCCTGCAGTGCCCACTCTTCCTGAGAAGCTCGAGGTTGTTGGTAGACACTGCATGCTCCTTCTCCAGAGACACTTGAACATCATCACGGAAGAGGGGCAGGCAATCAGCCCTAACGACCCCCATTACCCGTTTTCATTAACCTCGTACATGCTAATGCTCATTAACTTAATGCTCAACAACCAATGCTGACCAACCAGCATTCGTCAGCCTAATGCCCACTAACCAGTGTTTACTCTCCTGTACCCATCATCATGCTGTTCAGGTCTGAAGGGGAGAAATTCCTCCAAACTGGCACAACTGCAATTCCAATTATGTTGAGCAAATTTCCCAGGGCCGATATCTTGACAGGAGATCTAGCAGGCCCTCACGGTGCATCAGGCTAGAGAAAAGATTAAATTAAAAAGCGATTAAAGCAAGAAGTGATTTATAAACCAAGCTCACAACGCTGGTCCCTGCAGCTATCAACTTGCATAATCGCTGCTGGATTTCAAGCCAAGTGCAGGTCCAGAGACGAGCATCTGAGCCATGAGCAGGAGATTTGTTCTGTTTATAACCTGTCTCCATAGACAGTGGGTGTGAGCCAGTTCATATGTGGCCTCCTCTGGATTATGGTGATACTATCGTGCTGGTTAATGACCTGTGTTAGAGAGATGTGACAAAAAAAAGGTGAACACACTCTGTTGTAGGTACTGAGATGCCAACCACTCTCCACCTGTAATCAAGTAGTTTACTGCCAACATTGTCTTACCTCGACTGGATTCAAGAGCCTAGTTGGTTTATTATGGTAGAGAAAAAGCATACAGCGCCTTAAGGAGAAAGTGTCCTTGTCTAAAACAAAATTTAGTTTACTAAATGATACTAAGTGCTGGAAAATGGGATCAGAATAGTTAGGTGGTTGTTTTCGACTAGAGTGGATGTGATGGGCCGAAAGGCCTTTATTTTCCTGCTATAAATCTCTAGGGTTCAAAATGGTAGGCATTGTTACAAACTGAGACCTGTGAATACAGATCTTTACACCACAGGATTGGGATAACTCCACAGAGGCCGGTATCCCATCACCAAGTCATCCTTTATTTATACATGCACTGTACATGGGCTCTGACCAGCCAGCTCAGAGCCAGTCCCTACAGTGTGAAGAAGCCCTCAGAGTCCTGTTAATTTTTTTTTATTTTATTTTATTAAACAAATTACAAAAACAGTTTACAACAAACAGTTACATTTACAGCTACATACAAGAGACAGCAATTTTACAAGGGAGAGGAGCAGCAAAGCCAGGCCCCAAACCCTACCATACATTTTCAGGGACATGAGGACAAACCTCAAATCCCAGTTTCACAAAGATATAAGGAGACAACAGCAGTGAGAGTTGTACATTAGACAGTACTGTTACATACAAAAGTGCAGACAATACAGACCCAGCAAGCCCCCATCCCTCCCACCTTCCGACCACTCTAAGGCAGCCCGCCCCTACCCACCTTCCAGTTCTCGGTCCACCCCATGCCCCTTCCAGTTCTCAGTCCGAGAGTCCTGTTAATAACTATCAGCCAGGGGTCTCTGATTGGGCCAGGTTAACAGCCCGAGTCAGGAATCTCAAACTCAATGAGATCCACCTGGCCAACCCTGTCCCAATCATTACAAGAATCTTACAGTGTTTTGGCTTTCCATATCCAAGTCCTCATAACATCACCTGATTGGTTGGAGCTTAATGCAGTCTCCAACATTAACCCTTTCAGAACCATTACCTTCCGCAACACCCTCTGTGAGGGTTTGGAACATAGAGTAGATGAGGGAACTCTCTCTATCTGGATTGCGTGTGCTCTCCAGTGTTATACCAATCCTGTGTTAGAACATTGAACATAGAACAATACAGCGCAGATCAGGCCCTTCAGCCCTCGATGTTGCACCGACCTGTGAACTATTCTCAGCTCATCCCCCTACATTATCCCATCATCATCCATGTGCTAATCCAAGGATTGTTTAAGTCTCCCTAATGTGGCTGAATTGACTACATTAGCAGGTAGGGCATTCCATGCCCTTACCACTCTCTGCGTAAAGAACCTGCCTCTGACATCTGTCTTAAATCTAACATCCCTCAATTTGTAGTTATTCCCCTCGTACAAGCTGACAACATCATCCTAGGAAAAAGGCTTTCACTGTCTACCCTATCTAATCCTCTGATCATCTTGTATGTCTCTATCAAATCCCCTGTTAACCTTCTTCTTTCCAATGAGAACAAATCCAAGTCTCTCAGCCTTTCCTCATAAGACCTTCACTCCAGACCAGGCAACATCCTGGTAAATCTCCTCTGCACCTTTGCCAATGCTTCCACATCCTTCCTATAATGGGGCAACCAGAACTGCACACAGTATTCTAAGTACGGCCGCACTAGCATTTTGTACAGTTGCAGCATGACTTTACGTCTCCGGAACTCAATCCCTCTTCCAATAAAACCTAACACACAGTATGCCTTCTTAACAGCACTATCAACCTGGGTGGTGACTTTCAAGGATCTATGTACAGGGACTCCAAGATCCCTCTGCACATCCACACTACCAAGAATCTTTCCATTGACCCAGTACTCTGCCTTCCTGTTATTCTTCCCAAAGTGCATCCCCTCACATTTAGCTTCATTTGCCACCACTCAGCCCAATTCTGCAGTTTATCCGAGTTCCCCTGCAACCTGTAACATTCTTCCCCACTGTCCACTACTCTACTGACTTTAGTGTCATCTGCAAATTTACTAATCCATCCACCTATGCCTGCGTCTAAGTCATTTATAAAAATGACAAAACAGATCCTTGTGGCACACCACTAGTAACTGGACTCCAGGCTGAATATTTTCCATCACCCACCACTCGCAGCCTTCTTACAGAAAGCCAGTTTTTAATCCAAACTGCTAAATCACCCTCAATCCCATGCCTCTGCATTTTCTCCAACAGCCTACCATGTGGAACCTTATCAAAGGCCTTACTGAACTTCATGTACACAACGTCAACTGCCCTACCCTCATCCACATGCTTGGTCACCTTCTCAAAAAACTCAGTGAGGTTTGTGAGACATGACCTGCCCTTAACAAAACTATGTTGACTATCTGCAATCAAATTGTTGCCTGCTAGATGATTATAAATCCTATATCTCATAATCCTTTCCAAAACTTTTCCTCCAACAGATGTAAGGCTCACTGGTCTATAATTACCTGGGTCATCTCTACTGTCCTTCTTGAACAGGGCACAACATTTGCAATCCTCCAGTCCTCTGGTACTAAACCTGTAGACAATGATGACTCAAAGATCAAGGCCAAAGGCTCCAACACCTCCCCCTTAGCTTCCCAGAGAATCAAAGAACCTTGTACCATACGAGAGATCGTTTTGACCACAAGATATAAGGTGATGATGACCGTTGGCCTGCCTTGGCTCATTTGGTCTATATCATTGAATAATATGAAACTCTGCACAAATGGTGGCCATTCAGTCCATCAAACTGACTGCACCAGTTCTTTCAGCTAGTCCCACTGTCCACCTCTTTCCCCATATCCCTGTAATTTGTCCCCATTCAAATATTTCTCAAATTCGCTTTTGAAAGGTCCTATTGAATCTGCCATAGGAACATTGGAACAGGAGTCCGCCATTCAGTGAGATCATAGTTGATCCACAGCCTAACTTCATATACTCACCTTTGGCCCATATCCCTTTGTTTCACAAACTTAATCTGTCTGATTCAAAATTAACAACTGACCTAGCTTTCACTGCCGTTTGTGGAAGAGAGTTCTGAATCTGTTATGTGTCAAAGTGCTTCCTAACATCCCTCCTGAACGGTCTGGATCGAGTTCTCAGACTATGTCCCCAGTTCTAGAAACTCAATCCAGTGGAAAAAGTTTATCTTCATCTACCCTGTCTTTTCCTATTAATATCTTGATGATTTCAATCAGATCAGCCCTCACCCTTCAAAATTCCAGAGAAAGCAGGCCAAATTTGTTATAATCTCTCTTCATAATTAACTCCTGAAGTGCAGGTATCATTCTTGTAAACCTATATTGTACTCCGTCCAATGCCAATATATCATTTCTGTCACTATCTACCCATAAGACAGTATGTTGCCAATCCTAACCACATTTCCCTTTGCAGTCTGCGGTTCATTGTTCGATCAACTTACATCTATATCATTGGGTTCTTGACCTTTTCTGACCACTAGAAATTGGTTTCTCATTATTTATCCTCTCTTTGTGCTGTTTATCGCTGGGGTTTTTGTCACTATTACTGTACTCAGGAGTTAATTTCCTGCATTTGTTTTTATTATGTGCAGAAGAACATCTCAGTGTCACTCCTCGAATTGTCTTTTCATGTGTTTGAGGCAGTCTTTCCTAATGTTCTGGGAAGGCTGTTTGTTGTGACATTTGAAGTGCCTTTACTGTTCAAATACTTTTTTTTCACTTCTGGGTGTTGTTTGAAAGTAGATCATTTGAATATAAAAATTAGGAGCAAGTGCAGGCCATTCGGCCCGTCGGGTTCACACTGCCATTCAGCGAGATGTGTAACGCGTCGTTTTTCAGGTGTGATTTGATTGGTTAAAATGCAAGGTTTTAAGCAAAACACACATAATTCTTGCAACATGGTTAAAATACAAACAAAAAAAGAAGACTTATTTTTAGAAGAGTAAGCTATTTACACTTCCATGGATAACATTTCCACTGATTTTCTGCTTACTCTTAGATTAGATTACTTACAGTGTGGAAACAGGCCCTTCGGCCCAACAGGTCCACACCGACCCGCAACCCACCCATACCCCTAACCTAACACTATGAGCAATTTAGGATGGCCAATTCACCTGACCTGCACATCTTTGGACTGTGGGAAACCGGAGCACCCGGAGGAAACCGGGGGGGAACGTGCAAACTCCACACAGTCAGTCGTCTGAGGTGGGAATTGAACCCGGGTCTCTGGCGCTGTGAGGCAGCAGTGCTAACCACTGTGCCACCGTGCCGCCCACAGTGAATTAATCCTGTTCACTTTGTTCCTTCAGCTTTAAATGTCTGACCTGTCTGATTATAATAGTCCTTTAGCAGACAAAAATGATGTAGTGGTAATGTCACTGGACTAGTTCTGGGGGACAGGGGTTCAATCCCCTCCTTGGCCACTGATGCAATTTAAATTTAACAAATAACATCTCGAAGAGAGAGCTTGTCTCCATGATGGTGGCCACGAGACTATCACTGAGTGCCGAAAAATCCCATCCCATTAACTTATTTTCTTTCGGCAAGAAAAAGTGCCATTCTTGCCTGGCTTACATATGGCTCTGAATCCACAGTGACGCAGTTGACTCTTAAATGCCATCTCAAATGGTCTAGGAAGCCATTCAGTTCAACAGCAGGTGGAGAATGAGCAACAGTAACAGCCTTGAATTCTACAATGTTCCTAATTCTCAAGCTTATTTCCTTTTATTTTTAGGGACGTTCCTTTTCCCTTGATCTAATAAGATACTTAGCCTCCCTTAATAGCCATGGTTGGTGGTTCCTTTCCTGCTGGGTTTTATGCTTCAAAGGAATTTGAGTTATTGTAAACTGTTTGCTAATTCTTTAAAAGCTCGACATTGCCAGTTTACCATTGCAGCTTTTCATGTGGTTTCCCAAACTGCCACAGCCAATTTGCCCCCTCGTGCCTTGATACTTTCCTTTTAGATTTGAGATATGTGTTTGGAATTGCATAACATCACTTTCAAAATTAATCTAAAATGTTTCCACATTATGGTCACTCTTCCCTAGAGTCTCCTGTACTGAATTATTGATTAACCTTTTCTCATTACAAAATGCTAAATCCAAAATAGGACTTTCTCTAGTTGGTTCCTCAGCCTAGTGATCTAGAAAACATTCCCAGATTTTGTCCTCCGCAGTATAGGGTCTGGAAATCAGTATTAATGATAATTAGAATTTTTTTTAGATTCGATTAGATTCCCTACAGTGTGGAAACAGGCCCTTCGGCCCAACAGGTCCACACCGATCCTCCGGAGAGTAACTCACCCAGACCCATTTCCCTCTGACTAATGCACCTAACACTACGGGCAACTTAGCATGGCCAATTCACCTGACCTGACCTTGGACTGTGGGAGGAAACCGGAGCACCCGGAGGAAACCCACGCAGACACGGGGAGAATGTGCAAACTCCACACAGACAGTCACCCGAGGCTGGAATTGAACCCGCCTGGTGTGGTGAGGCAGCAGTGCTAACCACTGAGCCAACGTGAATTGCCCAAGCTATTTTTCGTTATATTATTATGTTTGTTGTTTGTAAATCTCCATGATTACTGTAATATCAATGGTCCATTAGGGAAATGCTAATAGTAGCAGAGAAGCGATACAGTTGAAGGGTGGGTAGTTTAACTGCTAGCAAACCCTTTGCAAACAAGCTGAGGTGGGAGGAGAGAGTTCCAGAGGGCGGTAATCAAAATGGAGTCAAAAGCCATGCTCTGAAGTTGTCAAACTTGATCTTGGCTGTAAAGTGGTAAAAGGTGAGGTGCTCTTCCACCAGCTGTTTCCTGTTGGCTTCTGCGGTTAGACACTCATGCAAATCCCCATCAATACATCTGACATTAGGAAGGAGGGTGCCTGCTAAATACCACACCTCTGCTCTTTCCCCTGGCACTTGCCTTCCCTGTACCCTCATCCTGTTCCTCTGCCCCCCCACCTCGGCCCTGGCTCAGTGAGTGACCTCCTCCCTGTGACCCATCCCCGCCACCCCTCAATCTGCCCTCAATCCCTTGAGTTTTGGGTCCCCTGTAACACGGAATCTCTGATTGGTCCGCTTCTGGTAGTTGACACTACTCCTCCTATGGCACTAATAGCAACAAAGTGCTGCAATTCTCTGATTGGATCCTTGGTCTCAGGATGACCACCTGTAGTCTCTTAATATGGCAGACCACCCCCAATCTCATCAAAGCATGTAAAATTCGCTTGAGATCCAAAAGTTAAAATTAAGAAGAGGATCAACATTATTAAATGCTCTTTGTTAGTGGGCACTGAGCTATGAAGAGTGTCTCCACCACAAGATGAGATTTGGGCATTATTCCTGAAGAAGGGCTCATACCCGAAACGTCGATTCTCCTGCTCCTTGGATGCTGCCTGACCTGCTGTGCTTTTCCAGCAACACATTTTCAGCTCTGATCTCCAGCATCTGCAGTCCTCACTTTCTCCTCCATTATTTCTGGGATCTAATAGACACCCTCATAATGCAAATAGGACAAGACAGGATAGATGTGAGAAGGATGTTTCTGATGACCAGGGAGTGCAGAAGCAGGGGGCCACACTCTAAGGATATGGGGTAGGCCATTTAGAATGGAGATGAGGAGAAATGTCTTCACCCAGAACCTGTAGAATTCTCTACTACAGAAAGCAGTTGAGGCCAAATCATTGTATGTTTTTAAGAAGGAGTTAGATATAGTTCTTAGGGCTAAAGGGATGAAAGGGTAAGGGGCAAAGCAGGAACAGGGAATGGAGTTGGTTGATCAGCCAGGATCATGTTGAATGGCAGAGCAGGTTCGAAGGGCTGAATGGCCTCTTCCTGCTATCATTCTCGATGTTTCTATGTTTCAAAGGAGGTGATGAGGCTTTTGCCTGGCACTGGGATCTAATAGACACCCTCATAATGCAAATAGGACAAGACAGGATAGATGTGAGAAGGATGTTTCTGATGACCAGGGAGTGCAGAAGCAGGGGGCCACACTCTAAGGATATGGGGTAGGCCATTTAGAATGGAGATGAGGAGAGCCCAGTGTCACTTCCTTTGGGCACAGCTCTACTCTACTAAGTGCCATTCAGGACCCCAGGGACAAAGCTCTACCCAGTAAAGTACACCAGTATACCAAGCAGTAGTGCAGAATTGGCAAGGTGCCCCAGGGCACAGGTAAATGAGGGTGGGATACTGGCATCACGGAAAGAATGGAAGGCATCAAGGCAGGAGAGTCATGTTTGTCAGTTCCTCCCCAACCCCTTCCTGATGCCGAGTCCCCCAATGAGTGAGGGACCCTCCCAGGAGGTTGCAAAAGGGCATGAGTGGATTTGCGTTTAGCATTTGTTTACTCCACTGCCTCCTGCTGGTTCAGTGAGATGGGTGAATGGGCATCAGTTGGCAGTGAAGGGAGAGGAAGGCTGAAAGGCCACCCATGGACCTCCCTTTCCCACCGTTAACTGGAGCAGAGATGGTGAGGGATCTCCACTCGACTGACAACACCCCCACCCCAACCTTACCTGAAACCCATCTCAAGAAGGGGCATTAAACTCTGCCATTCCTTCTCAGGGGTATTGGATACATACTGCCTGTGTATTTGACCCTGAGATCCAAGAACCCTACACACACACACAGGACTGGAGAGTCTACAGAACAGAGATGGTTAAACACAATTTACTGGATGCTGTCAAACTTATTAACAACTCTGACAGAATAGATCAGGACAAACAGTTTTCTGCAGGTAGGAAGGTCCATAACCCAGGGACACAGATTTAAAAACCAAACGGTTATTATCTGAACTGTTCTGTCTGAAAGGGTGGAGGAGGAAACACATGTGGTGATAACTTTCAAAAGCGAATTAGACGTATACTCAAAGGGCAATTTATGGGGAAATATTGGTGGTAAAACCCTAGGGAAAGTGCAGGGGTTTATGTTCGACTAATTTGATCATTCTGTGAGAGAACCAACACAAATGTAATGAGTCGAATGGCCGCCTTCTGCGCAGTATTATTAACAGAAACAGAGCAGGATGTTTGTGCTGAGTGCATTGTCATGGATCAGTGCCTGGGGTGGTACAGTGGCTCAGTGGTTAGCTCTGCTGTCTCACAACATCAGGGTTTCAACCGTAGAGTCCCTACAGTGTGGAAACTGCCCATTTGTGGAAACGAAACGTTCACACTGACCCTCTGAAGAGTAACCCACCCAGACCCATTCCCCTACCCTATTACTCTACATTTACCCCTGACTAATGCACCTAACCTACACATCCCTGAACACCATGGGCAATTTAGCATGGCCAATTCACCTGACCTGTACATCTTTGGACTGTGGGAGGAAACCCACACAGACACATGGACAACCTCCTGGGAGGGTCCCTCATTCATTGAGGGACTCAGCATCAGGAAGTGATTGGGGAGGAACAGACAACTGAAGCTAGAATCAAACCCGGGTCCCTGGCCCTGTGAGGCAGCAGTGCTATCCACTGGGCCACCGCGTTTGATTCCAGTCTCAGGTGACTGTCTGTGTGGACTTTGCACATTCTCCCCGTGACTGTGTGGGTTTCCTCCGGGTGCTCTGGTTTCTTCCCACAGTCCAAAGATGTGCAGGTTAGAGTGGATTGGCCATGGGAAATTCAGGGTTACGGAAATGGGGTGGGTCTATGAGGGATGCTCTTTGGAGGGTTGGTGTAGGCTGAATAGCCTGCTTCCACACTATAAGGATTCTCTGACTTAAAATAATCCACTTTTATTATTTGCTAAAATTTAAATGAATGAGGTATAAAATTCTTTGAGGATCTGACAGGACAGAGGCTGAGAGGGTGTGTTCCACAGTTGGACAGCCTAACACCTGGGTACATAGTCCCAGGATAAAGGGCTGAGCATTTGGACAGAGAAGGCAGATTTTTCCTCACTCAGGCTATAGTCCAACAGGTTTATTTGGAAGCACTAGCTTTCGGAGTGCTGCTCCTTCACCAGGTGGTTGTGGAGCAGGATCATAAGACACTTGCTATAAATTCTGTGCTCTGACCAATTTTCAATTTGTTATCGGGCGGATTGGAACTGCAAGTTCTCCCTGGCTGCTGCCTAGACAGGTTTCTAAATGAAAGGGGTTTGTGCAGGAGATGGTACGTTTGTCACTGGAGATAGAGTTCAGAGCCATAAACCTCCTGGTACTTGGTACTCAGTTTGGAGATGGTTCTCCTGGAATGGAGACTCAGATGACAGCTCTCAGGAGAAACGTGTCGGCCATTTTGAACTCCAGGGCAGAGAAATTTCTTCACGCAGAGCAATGTGAATACTTGGAGTTGTCTGCCTCTCACCTCCGTGGATACTCAGACATTGAGAATATCACATTCAGTGATGGTGCTGATAATTCTTTGGACACTAAGGGAATTAAGTGATTTGGAAGGAAGGTGAGAAGTGGATGTGTGGTGGAAGATCAGTCATGATCTCATGTAATGGCAGAGCAGATCTGAGAGGCTGAGTGGTTTCACTCCTGCTCCTGTTTCTTTTGGCAGGTATCTGTCCATAAACTCCTGACTCTGGGATCTTTGCTTGCCCTTGTTCTCAAGCCTCCTCCTCAATGATAGCAGCACTGGTGCAATACTTTCTGAGTGCCATCTGTTGCTACACAATCTAAGATGGAGCCAATGCATCACTGCTGGCAGAAGCTGGGCACAATGTGAGGATATTGAGGGAGATCAATACATAATGCTTCCAGCTCGCATTTCAGTTGGCTTCTGACCAAAGCTGCTGTGTAAGTGTCTTTGTGTATGGGTTTGCAGGTGTGTTTGTGAGTGTGTGTGTGTTTGTGATTGTGTTAGTGTGAGTGTGTGTGTTTGTGTGCGTGTTTGTGAGTGTTGAGTGTGTGTGTTAGTGTGTGCGCTTTGAGTGTGTTAGTGTGTGTGTTTATG
>NC_057731.1:48608686-48653257 GCF_004010195.1 Chiloscyllium plagiosum | reverse complement strand
GCGACTTGTTAGTGTGTGTGCTTGTGAGTGTGAGTATTTGTGAGTGTGTTGGTGTTTGTGAATGTTTTAGTGTGTGTGTTTGTGAGTGCATGTGAGTGTGCGCACGTGTGTATATGTGTATTTGTGAGTTTATGTATATGTGTGTTAGTGTGTATGTGTTTGTGAATGTGCTTGTTTGTGTGTATATCTGTGTGTTTGAGTGCCTGTGTGTATGTATGAGTGTGTGTGTGTATGTGAAACTGACACAACAGCAAACGAACTGAAGACTGTATGTGCAGGTTATAGACACAGAGTAGACTGATGGTCAGGCAGAGCCACAATATTATATACACACAGTAAAGGGAACCCTTAAAGGTGAACTTGCTTAAAGGCAAATGACACAACTAACAACCCAGCACCCTCCTCTCATCCCTAGATGCATTATTTGGGCTGGCTAGTAGGAAGGACTTTAAATCTTTGGTTTCAGGGACATTCGATCTAATTGTAGAGCGGTCCTACACTCACCCCCATCCACCCAAAGCCAGCCTTTGCTGGCGGGGTATGGATGAGATGGGACTTGACAGGCGTGGATCTGGTCAACTTTGAAGTGGACACTGAGCCCGTGACGCACAAGCATTGCTCACCTTGATACATGCTGGAGTTTTATCTCAGTACTGTCGGTGGGAGCTGGCTCTGCAAGGGTTAATCAGAGTTGCTCATTGCTGGAGACTGACTGTTACCATTCACCTCATGCTGTCCCTCTCCAAGTGATACCTCCCGTCTCCTTTTCCCCCACACCCTGCTCCACAACTCCTTTGTAAATATGTTTGTGTCTCTTATCCCACAGAGAAACTCCCCAGCGGCACAGGATCATCCCATGAAAACCTTCTCACCCACAGCTAATTGCATTAAAAAGCAGCTGAAGCCAATGAAACGTGTCTAATGTCAGACATCCATGAATAGTAATCGAGATTCACTGTGCTGCTGAAGATTTACACACATGCACTGGAGAGTTTAATCAAAGCTTCCTGATTTATGGAAAGCCATTATAGCACCAGAATGTAAACCCAATGTCAGAATCCCTCATCCGTTAGCTGATTTTTTTTCTCTCTCCCCCCTCTTCAAAGTCAAAAATGAAAGGAAGCAAGGACGGAGACGCCATATTTCTGGCTCTGCCTCATTAGATGGCCACAAGAGTCAATGACTCAGGAAATCTCTGCCATGTTCCTCTGGCCTGGTTTCAGAGCTTTGGATTGGAAGACTTCTTCATCGCTACCTTGCTACAGTGGGATGGGCTGAGGTGGTAGATTCCTTCCAGCGGAATTTCCAAATGTGAGCTGGAGAATAGGATCTAAATCTGCCCCAATCTCCCCGACACAGTGAGAAAAGGAGCAGGGCATGTAGAATATCCAAACCTTCAATTAGATCCTATCGAGACTGCCCAGCTTCAGCATCTTTATTCGTCTTCCCTTTCTCCCCCAATCAACCTATGGGTGACACGATGGCTCAGCCGTTAGCTTGGCTGCTTCATAGCACCAGGGACTTAGGATCAATTCCACCCTGGGTGACTGTGTGGAGTTTGCGCATTCTCCCTGTGTCTACATGGGTTTCCTCAGGGTGCTCTGGTTTCCTCGCACAATCCAAAGATCAGAGTAGGACTTACATGCTTAATGGTGTGGTGCTGGAGGTTCATAGTTTACCTGAAAGTGGACTCACAGGTAGATGGGATAGTGAAGAAGGCATCTGGTATGCTTTCCTTTATTGGTTTGAGTTTAGAAGTTTGGAGGTTATGTTGCAGCTGTAAAGGACATTGGTTAGGCTACTTTTGAAATATTGCGTGCAATTCTGGTCTCCCTGCTATTGGAAGGATGTTGTGAAACTTGAAAGGGTTCAGAAAAGATTTACAAGGATGTTACCAGGGTTGGAGGATTTGAGCTATAGGGAGAGGCTGAACAGGTTGGGGCTGTTTTCCCTGGAGCATTGGAGGCTGAGGGGTGACCTTATAGAGGCTTATAAAATCATGAGGGGCATGGATAGGGTAAATAGATAAGGTCTTTTCCCTGAGGTGAGGGAATCCAGAGCTAGAGGGCATAGGTTTAGGGTGAGAGGGGAAAGATATAAAAGAGACGTGAAAGGCAACATTTTCACGCAGAGGGTGGTGCGTGTATGGAATGAGCTGCCAGATGAAGTGGTGGAGGCTGGTACAATTACAGCATTTAAGAGGCACCTGGATTTGTATATGAATAGGAAGGGTTTAGAGGGATATGGGCCAAGTGCTGGAAAATGGGACTAGATTAGGTTAGAATATTTGGTCGGCATGAACGGGTTGGACCGAAGGGTCTGTTTCTGTGCTGTGCATCTCTATGACTCCATGACTGTATGTGTAGGTGGATTGGCCATGCTAAATTGCCCATTGTATCCAGGAATGTGTAGGCTAGGTGGGTTAGCCATGGGAAATGCCGGGTTACAGAGATGGGGGTAGGTCTAGGTAGAATGCTCTTCTGGAATCAGTGCAGGCTTGATGGGCCAAATGGCCTCTTTATGTTCCATAGTGATTGTAACCTGTTCAGAAAATGTATTACTCACACTCTGAAATAGGATGGGAATTGAGTCCGGGTCTCCTAATCCAGAAGTAGGGACACTACCTTTGCACTGTAAGTGCCTTTAACTTCTACCATCCTGATTGTCACTTGGTACAGTGACAGTGGTTACCACCATATGCTGTTGATCTCAGTCCAGTGGAATGGACTCTATGAACCCCTCCCCACCAATATATTTGAAGGTTAGGATCTCATAAAGTAACTTGATGACATTCCTAAACACTCTGCACAGAAGCCTGGCCTGACCTCCATCTTGTGGGTTTGTGGGGAGAGAGGTGAAGGGGCAGGACATCAGGGAATCTCCAATCATGTCGGGAGCTCCTGAGGGTTCTTTCATTGTGTTTGGCAACAGGGGAAGGAAGTGACGAGGTTTCTTTGTTGTCAGACAGGACGCCGTGCAGGATTAAGCAGGAACAGTGAAGATGGATGTGACCATAAATTGAAAAGGGAGCCTGGTAGATATTTGGCAGAAAAATGGGAGCGAGAACATTGTGCAGGAGTTTCTTTCACACAGCGATGGAATGACCATTATTCATGGTCATCATTGAACTCTTAATGCCTGGTCTTTCTGCCATCTGGTCATATTGGGATTCGAACCTGGGTTTACTGGATTCTCAGTCAAGTGACAGTACCACTAGGTCATTATCTGAAAATTAAATTACATTAGGAGAGGGAAAGAGCAGTGAAGTTGGATTAATTGGATAGTTATTTTTTTCACAAAGATCTGCCTTGGGCACAATGGACCATAAGGGCAGCTGGTCTCACCACCAGAAATACAAAAAACAATTATGTGTGGCTGGACACAAACTGGGAAATGTTTTGAATTCTTCCTTTGATAAACCCCACGTGGTTCATTTGATGCTGATAATCATTCTGAAGCCTCGTAAATTGTCCTGAGGGCAATAGCAGCAATTCTTGTTTCACTGTTACCCAAAAACAAGAGTTAATCCCTTCATCTACAAAGACAAGGAAAGGGAAAGGGAATGAAAAGAGAAAGATATACAATTCCAACTCTCCCAGAGATTGATTGAAACCTTTGCTCCATTATTGTTGAATGATTGCTTTCTAAAATTGGTCTGAAAGATCAATTATCTGATATTAAATGCTATTTATACTACTCTACACAAATTACACTTGTTTTAAATTTTATATTTGGCTAATTTAATGCAATAAAAATGCAAAACTAATTGGACATACTAATGAAAACTGAGCAGACAATTCACAGATTTGGAACAAGGCTCCAGTTAAAAAATGTCTTTGAATGTTGTGTTGCCAGTGGATTGGCAGCCAGGGACTGTGTCACAACCTCTATAATGCAATGGTTTTTCTTGCGTTAGAGATTAATGTCTCATCTGAAGTTTTGGGTTACTTGGTGCTAATTACCATCAATATAAAGATCGAGCCTCCTTGTTCACTCCACACTATGTGGGTTCACTGTGACAAGGCAAAGAGAGAACTTTACTGATATTTCACTCAATGGTTTTCATGGTAATATCCCATCCCTGTCAGTATCTTATGTACAAGAAGTGCATGCAATTCGTGCCTCAGTATTTGGTCTCCTGCTCACCAAGCAAGAATCACCAGCTCCTCAGACCAGCTTACCCATTACTAACTGGACTCCAGTGCAGGATTAAAGAACTCTTGCTTTGTTGAATGGGGTATTAAACCAACGGAATCTGCCCTTCCAGAGGGATGCAAAATGTCCCATGGGCACTATTCCCAAGAAGACCGGGATGGAGGGGTGTTCTCCTGATCTTCTGACCAATATCCATCCCTCGACCCTTGTTTGAAACAGATGAATTGGTCACTGATCACATTCCTGTGTGCAGATTGGCCACCAACTTTCCAACAATACAGCAGTGATGATGCTTTCAAAATAAATGTATTAGCTGGTTAGCACATCCTTTAGTGCAATCTATAAATGTAGGGCTCCCAGTCTATCAAAGCCTCAATTACCTGCCAAACCAGGTCAAAGCCAACAATTTCCAGTCAGCGAGCACTGGCTGATGCTCTGCTGGTAATCCTGGTGGCCAGTTTTCACAGGTAGATAGACAGGAGGCTGGAAGAACACAGCAGGCCAGGCAGCATCAGGAGGTGGAGAAGTTGACGTCTTGGATGTAACCCTTCTTCAAGACTGGGGGTGGGTGTAAGGGCAGCTACAGATAAAGTGTGTGGGGATGCTGGGTGGTGAGGTGGGGATGGGCAAAGACAGATACAACATGGGAGGAATGAAAGTTGGTAGTTGGAAGGAAAGGTCAGTCAGAGGAATGGAAGGGAGGAGGAAGGGGCTGGGGAGGGAGTCAGGCAATGGAAAGGGAGGTTATTTGAAATTGGAGAACTCTGTGTTGGATCCTTCGGGCTGTAGGCTGCCCACGGGCTGTAGGCTGCCCAGGAGGAAGATGAGGTGTTGTTCCTCCAAATTGCGGTCTAATTCGCTGCAGCAATGGAGGAGGCCAAGGATGGACATGTTGGAAAGGGAGTGGGAAGGGGAATTGAAATGGGCGATGACTGGGAGTTTTCACAGAGCAAAGACCCCCAGAAAATGAAATAAATGACTGACTGGTCAATCCCTGTTCATTCCTACAGAGGCAGAAATGGATACGATTGTAGGACATTTCCTTGTGAATAGTGCTACGGGGACCTGGAGAATCCAGTCAGGAGTGTGGTGCTGGAAAAGCACAGCAGGTCAGGCAGCATCCGAGGAGCAGGAAAATCGACTGGAGAAATCCACCTGAGCAATCTAAACCTTATTTCGATATTGTTTCTGAAAGACAGCATGTGCAACAGTGGATCTCTGCCTCAGAAATTGGATCAGTTTTAGCAATGCGCCCAAATTTTGAATTGAACCACAAATCAATAATCTATTGACTCAAGGGCAAAAGTGTCTCGAACATTGTTGTTATAAATAGGAGTGCATGTTGACCTCAATTAAGATGAATTGGGCATAGAACTGGCGATTGTCACAACTTGGAGATAGTGAGGACCACAGATGCTGGAAAGCCAGTGTCAATACAGTGTGGTGTTGGAAAAAGCACAGCAGGTCAGACAGCATCATCAGAGGGGCAAGTGAGTCAATGTTTCAGGCAGGGCCCTTCATGAGTCTGGGGAGGGAGAAGGGGGCTGAGAAACAAATAGGGAGTGTGGGGCTGGGGAAAAGGTCGGTGGGATAGCGTTAGGTGGATGCCGGTTGGAGTTGATTGTGATTGGTCGGTGGGAAGGGTGGAGCGGGTAGGTGGGAAGGAAGATGGACAGGTCAAAGGGGATAGTGTGGAGAGGGAGGGCTGGATATGGGATATGGTGGGGGGTTGGGGGGGGGAGTGGAGAGATTTGGAAGCTGGTGAATTCTATGGTAAGGCCAAATGGTTGTAAGCTCCTGAGGTGGAAGATGAGGTGTTAGTCCTCCAATTGCATATGGCCTTATTTTGACGGAGGAGGAGGCCCAGAATGGGCCTGTCATTGTGGGGGTGGGAGGGGAAGTTGAAATGGCTGGCAACCAGGGGATGGGGTTGATTGGAGCGTATAGACCATAGACGTGCCCTGGACCGATTCCTGAGTTTTCACTTGCTCTCTCCGATGAAAATGTAGATGTGCCAGTGTTGGACTGCAGTGGACAAAGTTAAAAATCACACAGCACTAGGCTATAGTCCAACAGGTTTATTTGGAAGTACTTCCAAATAAACTGTTTGGACTATAGCCTGGTGTTGTGTGATTTTTAACTTTCTCTGATGTAGAGGGTTAGCTCCTGATTAGCTTCTCCCAGGTACAGTTTTTCTCACAATGGGTGGAGTTATCTCACGATGCCTGTTAATACCTCCAGGTGCTGACTGCCTTATCCAACAAGGTTAATGCACTCAGGATGCAGGTTCTAATCTCACTCTCACTAGAGAAATTCAATTAACTAAACCTGGAATTGAAAACTAGGCTTAGTGATAGAATCATAGAGTCATAGAGATGTATAGCATTGAAACAGACCCTTCGGTCCAACCCGTCCATGCCGACCAGATATCCCAACCCAATCTAGTCCCACCTGCCAGCACCTGGCCAATATCCCTCCAAACCCTTCCTATTCATATACCCATCTAGATGCCTTTTAAATGTTGCAATTGTACCAGTCTCCGCCACTTCCTCTGGCAGCTCATTCCATACACATACCATCCTCTGTGTGAAAACGTTGCTCCATAGGTTTCTTTTATATCTTTCCTCTCTCACCCTAAACCTATGCCCTCTAGTTCTGGACTGTCCGGCCCCAGGGAAGAGACTTTGCCTATTTTCCCTATCCATGCCCCTCATAATTTTGTAAACCTCTATAAAGTCACCCCTCAGCCTCCGACGCTCCAGGGAAAACAGCCCCAGCCTGTTCAGCTTTTCCCTATAGCTCAAATCCTCCAACCCTGGCAACATCCTTGTAAATCTTTTCTGAACCCTTTCACATTTCACCACATCTTTCCGATAGGAAGGAGACCAGAATTGCACGCAATATTCCAACAGTGGCCTAACCAATGTCCTGTACAGCCACAACATGACCTCCCAACTCTTGTGCTCAATACTCTGACCAATAAAGGAAAGCATACCAGATGCTGCCTTCACTATCCTATCGACGTGCGATTCCACTGATAATGGCAGTGGGATTACCATGTTGGCAAATCATGTCTGCTTCTGGAGAAGTCACATCAGACCCTGTTTCTCCCTCCACAGATGATGAGTTTCTCCAGCAATGTCTGTGTGTGTTTTTGGATCAGCAATGTCTATTCATGGATTGAGCTACATGTGACTCTCAGCCTGCAGTGTGTTGCCTAGCAAGCCCCTCAGCCCAAGTGATGGGCAACAAATGTTAGTCCTGACAGCAAGACCTATATACCATGAAGGAATCTTTTTTTCAGAAAATGCCAACTTATTGTCTGTTCAAAACTGAAAACTGTTCCATGTATTTCACACACTTATCTGACCTTTAAGCTCCAGCATTCCCTTCCTTAATGCCTCTATCTTTCTATCTTCCCTAAGCTGTTCCTCAAAATAGATCAGTGGTCACCAGTCCTGATACCTCCGACCTGGCATTGAGTTACACTGCTGTGAAGAGTTGTGGGAAATTTTACCAGATTAAGGGTGCTATACAAATATAAGATGTTGCTATTAACGCAGTGTCCAAATTCAGGAAGAACGCCTCATCTTCCGCCTCAGAACACTTCAACCCCATGGCATCAATGTGGATATCACCAGTTTCCTCATTTCCCCTTCCCCCAGCTCATCCCACCTCACCCCAGCCCCAACCTTCCAGCTCAGCACCGTCCCCATGACCTGTCCTACTTGCCTATCTTCCTTCCCACCTATCCACTCCACCCTCCTCTCTGACCTATCACCTCCATCCCCACCACCATTCACCAATTGTACTCTATGCTACGTTCTCCCCAACCCCACCCCCCTCTCATTTATCTCTCGACTCTGCGGCACCTTGCCTCTATTCCTGATGAAGGGCTTTTGCCCGAAATGTCGATTTTCCTGCTCCTCGGATGCTGCCTGACCTGCTGTGCTTTTCCAGCACCACTCTAACCTAGACTCTGTATTTACAGAGCTCCCCCACCCCCAGTATTTACAGAGTGTACCCCCTCCCAGACTCTGTCAGTTTTTACAGAGCTCCCCCCTCCCAGACTATGTCAGTATTTACAGAGCTCCCCCACCCCCAGGCTGTGTCAGTATTTACAGAGCTCCCCCACCCCCAGACTGTGTCAGTATTTACAGACCTCCCCCTACCAGACTGTGTCAGTATTTACAGACCTCCCTCTCCCAGTCTGTGTCAGTATTTACAGAGCTCCCCCTCCTAGACTGTGTCAGTATTTACAGAGCTCCCCGACCCCCAGACTGTGTCAGTATTTACAGACCTCCCCCACCCCCAGGCTGTGTCAGTATTTACAGAGTGCCCCCTCCCCTGAGTGTCAGTATTTGCAGAGTGCCCCCTTTCCTGAGTGTGTCAGTATTCACACAGCTCCAGGAATAAGTAGGATGAGGCTTAAGAAAAATATGGTGGGACAGAAATGTCTAATAAAGGGTAAGTTACAGGTAGGATACTTTTCAGCTGGTTAGGGTTCAGAAGAGGTTTACCCGGAAAGGAGGTTTTGAGTTATCAAGACAGGCTGGGTAGGCTGAGACTTTTTCACTGGAGTTTAGGTGGTTGAGAGGTCACCTTATAGAAGGGTTTATAAAATCATGAGGGACACACCTAAGGAGAATGCCTCATGTCTTTCCCCTGAGGTGCGGTGTTTCACGGTCAGGGCGCCTGCTTTCAAACTGAGAGGAAAAAGAATTACTTTAAAAATGAGGGGCAATCTTATCACACAGAGAGTGGCTGTATGTGGTGAACTGCCAGAGGAATTGGTGGAGGTGGGTACAGTTGCAACATTTAAAAAACATTTGAATAAATTCATGAATAAGAAATGTTTGGAGGGACATACGACAAGTGCGGGCAAGTGGGATTAGTTTAGTTTGGGATTCTGGTCAGCATGGACTGGTTGGGCTGAAGGGTCTGTTTCCACGCTGTATGACTCTATGTCTCTAAGTGAGAAACAGAGGGAGATGACAGGGAGAATGTAGAGAGAGGTGGAAAGAATGGACGGAAGAAGAGAAGGTGGTTGCCGAGATGAGGAAAGAGTGGAAAAGGAGAGGAAAGAGAATGGAGAGATCGCAAAACAGAGAGAGAGAGGAGGAGGAGAGAGGTATGCAAGAAGCTGTAAAAGCAAGCTTTAACCACTTCAATCTAATAGAATACGTGCCTGAACGTTCTTTGGGTGTGGTCTGATGATGCAGCTCTGTGTAAAGTCAGGCAGGGCGTGGGGGAGGTGTAAATGATATTCTGGGTAGCTGCTTCTGATCTGAAAGTCTCTGGTCTTGTCTCCTGGAGTAAGTGCTGAATGTCTCTTTTCATCCAACCTTGCACAATTTGCATCGATTTCAATCATTGATTTTTTTTTTCCCTTTTGTATTTTACAAACTGGCCTCCTAATAAAAACTAAATGGAATATTTGATTCGAAGAAAAATTTCAGCAGGCCAATTTGTCATTTAATGGCACTTGTTCCAACAGCTGCTGTTAATTCATTTTCATTTCTCTCTCTCTGTCTCTTTTCAGTCGAGAGCTGTGTAGTGGTGACAATCAGTGGCTCAGAGTTAGCACAGGGTTTTGTATCAATTCCATAAACTGTATACTGCTGTGACATGTAAAGGTACATTTTCCTCGTGGATATGTTGTACACATTTTCAGGTGTTATACAGTTGACTAAAGTCCCAAAGAGACGTGCAAGACTTATGAACACATCTTCCTCGAATGTGGTGACCAACAATTGGGTTAGGACAGGCAAGAAGCATTGGGAGGTGGGGAGGGGGTTGGGGTTGGGGAGGAGTGAGATTCACCAGGATGCGATCTCAGCTATGGAGGGAGGCCAGATTGTTTTCTTTGGAGCAGAGAAGGTTGAGGATGGAGCCTGGTAGAAGTTATGAGGGGCATGGATAGGATGGATAGAAAGCAGCTGTTTTCCTTAGCTGAAGGGTCAATGGCAAGGGGTATCATTTTAAAGTAAAAGGCAGAAGGTTTTGAGGGGATTTGAGAAAACATTTTCGCCGAGAAGATAGAGGGAGTCTGGAATGCACTGCTTGGGAGAATTGCTGAGGTGAGGAGTGTGGGAAATCTCACAACCTTTGAAAGAATACTCAGATGAGCAACTGAAGTATCATAAAATTCAAGGCTGTGGGCAACGTAGCTGAGAGTCTTCTTTTGTCAGTACAGACTTCATGGGCCAAAGTGCCTCTTCTGTACAGTATGAGTCCATGACTTGGAGAGTTATTCTTTACACATACCGAAGGCATTAACCCACCCAACTGTTTCCCTCAGTCCTCCTGGTCTTGACTGGTTTCCGCACAGGCCCTTGCTCACACACCCTTCTACTCAAATACAGTCTCCCCACCTCCTGGACCCCCTTTCCAGCTTTGGTGTGAGTTTGCAGGGTGTTTTTATCCAAAGTGATAATACTGACGTTATCCCTCCTAACATTTGAAACTGCGCATTGATACTGTGGTACTGAAGAATCTAACAGACAATTATTACAACTACCTATTACATACAAACATTGTATTCCTCAGACATGTTAGTGTTTGGGCTAGCATTAAGCTTTTCATTTAGATCAGAGCAGCTTGCTTTTAATTGAGGGTCATGCTTCAAGTGGCTCCAGTTCAGTTGGAATCTGAGACCTCGGTTTACATGATGATGCACTGATGATACCAAGACCATGTCTCTTAAAGATATACTGACATACTAACCATGGAACATTATTCAGCAACCCTCCCCTCAGACCCTCTAAGATCTCCTGACCAAATCGCAAACTACAAACCCATATTCTTTCATCACTGTTATATCCTCTGACCCAAGCAACTGCATCTACTGTTGCTATGCATCTCTGTTGGCCTCATTTTCCCTCTGCCCACCTCAGCATTGATGGAAGTCTAACAATGGGACCTTGACCAGATGGCCAATGGGCTGAGGAGTGGCAGATGGCATTTAGTTGAGATAAATATGAGGAGTTGCATTTTGGTAACACAAACCAAGGCCAGGCTTATCCAGTTGGTAGGGCCCTGGGGAGTGTTGCTGAACAAAGACACCTAGGGGTTCAGGTGCAAAGTTCCTTGATAGTGGCATCACAGGTAGACAGGCATTTGTCATTGGTCAGCACTTTGAGTATCGGAATTGGGATGTCATGTTGCAGCTGTGCAAGACATTGGTGAGGCCACTTTTAGACTACTGTGTACAATTCTGGTTACCCTTCTATAGGAAGGCGGTTCAGAAAAGATTTACAAGGATGTTGCCAGGGTTGGAGGATTTGAGCTACAGGGAGAGGCTGAATAGGCTGGGGCTGATTTCCATGAAGAGTCGGAGGGTGAGGGGTGACCTTATAGAGGTTTATAAATCATGAGGGGCATGGATAGGATAGATAGACAAAGTCTTTTCCCTGGGCTGAGAGAGTCCAGAACTAGAAGGCATAGGTTTAGGGTGAGAGGGGAAAGGTATAAAAGAGACCTAAGGAGCAACTTTTTCACGCAGAGGGTGGAGCATGTATGGAATGAGCTGCCAGAGAAAGTGGCGGAGACTGGTACAATTGCAACATTTAAAAGGCATCTGGATGGGTATTTGAGCAGGAAGGTTTAGAGGGATGTGGGCCAAGTGCTGGCAGATGGGACTAGATTAGGTTGGGATATCTGGTCGGCATAGACAAGTTGGACCGAAGGTTCTGTTTCTGTGCTGTACATCTCTATGACTCTATGATTCTAAAAGATTTACAAGGATGTTGCTGTGATTGGAGGGCTTGAGTTATTGAGACTGAACAGGCTGAGGCTTTTTTCCCTGGAGCATTGGAGGCTGAGGGGTGACCTTATGGAGAATTGTAAAATCATAAGGGACACGAATAGGGTAAATAGACAAGATTTTTTCCTCAGGTGGAGGAATCCAAAACTAGCGGCCATAGGTTTAGGTTAAGAGGGGAAATTATTAAAAGGGACCTAAAGGGCAACCTTTTCATACAGAGGGTGGTGCATGTATGGAATGAGCTGCCAAGGAATTGGTGGAGACTGGTACATTTAAAAGGCAACTGGAAGGGTACGTGAACAGGCAAAGTTTGGAGGGATATGGGCCAAATGCTGGCAAATCGGACTAGTTCTGATTAGGATATCTGATCAGCACGGATGAGTTGGACTGAAGGGTCTGTTTCCGTGCTCAGAAATCTCGGCCAAGGAATGGTATGTAGAAAAGAGAATCTCTTTCACTGTTTGTCTTATGACACCCTCAATATCTGATTTAAAAATCACACAACACCAGGTTATAGTCCAACAAGTTTAATTGGAAGCACACTAGCTTTCGGAGCGACGCTCCTTCATCACGTGATTCACTGATGAAGGAGCGTCGCTCCGAAAGCTAGTGTGCTTCCAATTAAACCTGTTGGACTATAACCTGGTGTTGTGTGATTTTTAACTTTGTACACCCCAGTTCAACACCGGCATCTCTGAATCATCAATATCTGATGTTAGTGAAATGTCCTTACTGTGCCTGGCCCATATGTGACACTCAATCCCTTGATGCTGGCATCCTAGTTTTATGAGATTAGCGAATTGTGCTGCCCTAGTAAAAGTACTAGACAAGAAATCCATGTCACCAAAGCAGCTGTGGGAAAATTCAATTCAATTCATCCAGTAGATGTGAGATAAAGGGTTATCATCAGTAATGGTGATCATGAAACGATGGGATTGTACTAAAAAGCCATCTGTTTCGCTCAGGTCCCTCAGGGAAAGGAATATGCCATCCTTACCTGGTGTGGCCTACACGTGACTTCAGACCCACACCAATTGCGGTGGATTCTGAACTAATCTCCGAAAAGGCTGTACAAACCACTGAGTTACATTTGGCACCATCTTCTAAGAGGCAGTCAGGTTCGGAAAACAAATGTTGGCCTTGTCTGTACCATCTGACAAACGAATGAGACAAAATGCTCCTGATCTAAGGCCAACTCCTCAATGGATCAGTCAGCCCAACTGTTCAGAGACAGGGGCAGATATGACAGAGGATAGAGTGAACACTAGTTATGTTGTCTCTGTACCTACAGAGCGTACACTCAAGCTAATCCACCGGCGTAATTCCGACACAAAAAAACTCAAGCATACGCCTCGAAAATAAAATGGAGGTGGAAAAGAAAATTAGAGTTGAAGACTCCTTGTTTTCGATTATTAATGTTTCTGTTCCCCTAAAGTCTGCTTCTTCGGAACCTTTGAATAAGTAATTTGGCACATCTATCCCCTCACATCTGTCAGCGCAGGAGAGACGCAGTAGTCTGTGTGGAGCTGCGTTCACAACATTTAACTCCTCAGAAAGATCAGAGAGAAAGGTCACTGCCCCCTAATTACCACTAATGACTGATGAATTAGTGAATGATAATCATCATTGGTTAATTATGTATTCTGCGGTCCATGCTGGATATAACTCGATTCTAAATTGCTAAGGGGTGTCTATGGCTTCATGTGTTTGTGTGGTCATTGACAAACAAGAAATTACGCCTCGAGATACTAGCACGCTGGTGGCAAGTGACAGACTCCTACATTACAAAAGGACACCATTTGGCCCATTATGTCTTGCTGGAACTTTGACGTTAAAAACCACACAACACCAGGTTATAGTCCAACAGGTTAAATTGGAAGCACTAGCTTTCGGAGCGCCGCTCCTTCAGCAGGTGATTGTACACTCCAGTCCAAATCATGGAACTTTGAAAGAGTTGTTCAATTTTTGATTGGAATCGATTTATTTATTGTAACATTTATTTTGTTACAAAATACAGTGAAAAGTGTTGCATAGCATCGCCACTCTCCGGCATTATCTTAAAACAAAGAAAAGCAAAACAAAACATGGAATTTAAAGGCAGAAAAACAAAGAAATAGTGTCCAATAGTGTCCAACTTTGCAGTCCTTCTTGTTAAGTGCTCCGCCATGGGCTACAGGCCTGGTGGTCAGGCTTGAGACCCCTTCACCGATTTTAGACGCCATCTCACCTCCACCGATGCCCTTGCCATTGGGTCCTTACCAATGTAGATGTCACCGATGCCTCGGGTACCGCACCAGCCCAACCTCGACTCTGCCGCCACAATGAGAACGCTTCGGGCACACCTCTCTGACACAGCTGCTGCCAGTGTCACCGTGTCCTGCGCTGGACCCAAACTCGGCTCTGCCATAGCAGCCAGGAATTGGCACTAGGACAGGCTCATCTATGCAGAAGCCACCAGGAGACCGTGCTGGCCTCACTCCCCATAGCTACCGAGGGCGACTCAGGGACCGAGCACTTCAACAAGAGGTGAGTAAAATAGAAGGGACAAAAGGAAATGAGAAAAGAGAGAGGTAAAAGAAGAAAAGAAATGAGAAGAAACGCAGACGGAGCTGGTGCGCCCCAGGCTCAGAAGCCCTACTCCCACCGGCATCTTACCGTCTTACATTTCTCACTCCCCTGCAAATCACCAAAACTCTGCATCACCAAATCTGTCCTGGTCCATCCGACGTCAATGCTACACTCAAGTAAGCACACCATCACCTCGACTTCCTCAGGAGGCTAAGGAAATTCAGCAGGTCCACAATGACTATTACCGATTATTGTGGATGCACCAGAGAAAGCATCCTATCCGGATCCATCACAGCACGGTGCAGCAGCTGCTCTGCCCAAGACAGCAAGAAGTTGCAGAGATTTGTGAACACAGCCCAGTCCATCACGCAAACCAGCCTCCCACCCATTGACTCCGGTTATTCAAACATCAATTATCTGAATTTCGGATTATCCAAACAAGATCTCAAGGTCCCGTAAATGCTTCCTTTGTTTACAATCAGATCAGTTTTCCAAACAACATACTCCCTGCCCATCTTGTTTGGATAATTGACGTTGTTCTGTACTTCCCACTGCCTCACGAAAGCAACATAATTAAAAAACCCCTCCCATCCTGAATATACTCTCCTTCCACCCTCTTCCAATGGGCAGAAGATACACAAGTTTGAAATCACATACCAACAGATTTAAGAACAGATTCTTCCCCACTGTTATCAGACTTCTGAACGAACCGCTCATATACTAGAGTTGATCTTGCTCTGCACCTTCTCTGTCGGTGTACCACTATATTCTGCATTCTGTTCTATTATGCTTATATAAGGTACAACTTGCCTGAATAGCACACAGACAATACATTTCACTGTATCTGGGTCTGTGACAATAATAACTCAAATACCGATGCAAATCCTTTTGAAAATCTCTACTGAAACTGCCCCCTTTTCAAGCAATGTGTTCCCCCAGATACTTGCTGAAAAGATTCTTACCTCTCCTTTAGAACTGTGCCTTCTTGTTACTAACTCCTTCTTATCAAACTCCTAATCATGTTAGACAATCCTCCCCTTAACCTGTCGTGATCTAAGGAAAATTATCTCAGATTGTTCAGTGGTTAGCATTGCTGTATCTCAGCACCAGGGACCCGGGTTTGATTCCAGTCTCACGTGAATGTCTGTGTGGAGTTTGCACATTCTCCCCATCTCTGCATGGGTTTCCACTGGGTGCTCTGGTTTCTTCCCACAATCCAGAGATGTGCAGGTTAGATTAATTGGCCATGCTAAATTGCCGATAGTGTTCAGGGATGTGTCGGTTCGGGGCATTAGTCGGAGGTAATGTAGAGTAATAAAGTAGGGGAATGGGTCTGGGTGGGTTACTCTTCGGAGGATCGGTGTGGACTTGTTGGGCTGAATGGCCTGTTTCCATAGGGATTCTATGATTCTCCACTGACCCACTATCTCCCTCCAGTAAAGTCATCATGTTCCCAGAGGCTGCTGTATCGGGAGAGAGTGAATTAAAAATCACACAACACCAGGTTATAGTCCAACAGGTTTATTTGGAAGCACTGCCTAATGAAGGAGCAGCGCTCTGAAAGCTAGGGCTTCCAAATAAACCTGTTGGACTATAACTTGGTGTTGTGTGATTTTTAACTTTGTCCACCCCAGTCTAACACCGGCACCTCCTCATCAAGGAGAGAGTGAGATACGCCTGATAATGAGGGCCACCCTGCCTCAGGGGAGGGAAGGTTGAAGAACGAGAAACCTGCATGGTAACCTCAACCATCGTGGGAATTGAACCCACGCTTTTGGTAGCTTTCTGCTGTCCAGCTAACTGACCTTCTTTTCATATCACCATTCCTTTAAATCTCCACTACATCCATATCAACATCATGACATCCTTTGTAAAGTCATAGAGTCAAACAGCACAGAAACAGACCCTTCGGTCCATCCAGCCCACACTAACCACAAACTGAACTAGTCCCACCTGCCAGCACCTGGCCCATATCCCTCCAAATCTTTCCTATTCATGAACTTATCCAAATGTCTTTTAAGTGTTGTAACTGTACATGAAATCACCACTTCTTCTGGAAGTTCATTCCACACACGAACTGCTCCCTGTGTGAAAAAGTTGTCTCTCATGTCTTTTTTAAATCTTTCTCCTCTCGCCTTAAAGATACGCCCCCTTGTCTTGTAATCCCCCATCCTAGGAAAAAGACACCTGCCATTCAATTTATGCATACCCCTCATGATTTTATAATTCTCTGTAAGGTCACCCCTCAACCTCCTACACTCCATTGGAAGATGTCCCAGCCTATCCAGCCTCTCCCTGTCACTCAAAAACTCTGTTACTGAGGATTAGATATTCTCGATGAGGTCAGCCATCACTTTCTGGGGCTATCGCATGCTTTTGAAATCCAAGCTTTCATTTAGGGAGCTTTACTCGGCTCCCTCTTGCTGTCTTTGACAATCTTAATGGCTTGCCATCTTCAAAGAATTAATTTGAAATTCTTCCTCAGATTTTCTAAACTCTTTTCTGTACCATAGTTTTAGGCTCTAACTATCTTATCAATGTCTATTTTCTGTCATAATTTCTCATTGTTTGTCATTGTTTGTCCTCATTACTGTTAATTCTCATTGCAAATGAAACTCTCTCCTGCCCAAATTATTCAGGGCACCCTTAAAATAAAAAGAACAGAATTGTTAGTTCTGTAAGCATGTGTTGTTCTGCTCACAAGGCACAGACTCAGAGCTGCTCCATTAGCATCAGAGATCAACAGGGACTCTTACGGTGCAGTAGCAGTGTCCCGACCTCTGGACTGGGTGGTGTACCGTCAAGTCCCATCTGCTCTAGAGGTGTGGCTAAACAGGTTGATTTGGAATATTCACAGAGACCAACTGTGGGACTGTTGGTTGGTTTGTGAGCCAATGGGCGTGGGTTCAACTCCTGCACCAGCTGAGGTTACCATGAAGGACTCTCCTTCTCCCCTCGCCTGTGGCCTATGAGCTGGTAAGACAGTGGTGACTTTACCTTTACCCAAAGATTTAGATTGGATTCCTTACAGTATGGAAAGTCCACACTGACCCATTCCCGCACCCTATATTTACCCCTGGCTAATGCTCCCACCAACACTATGGTCAATTTAGCATGGCCAATTCACTTGTCCTGCACATCTTTGGATTGTGGGAGGAAACCAGAGCACCCAGAGGAAACCCACGCAGACACGGGTAGAATGTGCAAACTCCACACAGACAGACAGTCGCCCGAGGCTGGAATCAAACCCGGGACCTTGGCGCTGTGAGGCAGCAGTGCTAACCACTGAGCCTCCATGCTGCCCTTGTTCAAAACATTATCACAAACATTAATTTTCTACTGATTGTCTGTTCATGTTGGTGAGGCCTCTTCTGGAACACTGTGTCCAGTTCTGGTCGCCCTGCTATTTGAAGGATATTATGAAGTTGGAGAGGGTTCAGAAAAGACTTACCAGGATGTTGCCTGGAATGGAAGGTCTGATTTATAAGGAGAGATTGGATAGGTTGGGACTTATGTCACTGGAGCGTAGGAGGTTGAAGGGTGACTTTATAGAGATTTATAAAAATCAGGAGGGGTATCGATAAGGTGAAAATGGCAGGTGTCTTTTCCCTAGAATGAGGGATTTCAAGAAAAAAGGGCATATTTTTAAGGTGAGAGGAGAGAGATTACATGAGAGGCAACCTTTTTACACAGAGAGTGGTTCGTGTGTGGAATGACCTTCCTAAGGATGTGGTGATTTCAGGTTCAGTTACAAGATTTAAAAGATATTTGGATCGGTACATGAATAAGAATGCTCTGGAGGGATATGGGCCAGGAGCAGGGAGGTTAAGTTTGGGTTTCTGGTCGGTATGGACTGGTTGGGCTGAAGGGTCTGTTTGCACGCTGTATGACTCTATGTGCACCTCCAGTGAGTAAACTTCTGCAAACAATCCATGTTAATTTGTCATTCTCTGTCAACCCAAATCTTGTGGATTGAAGGCACAGTTTGTTCAGGCCTGATCACCATTCACTTAAACCAAGGATGATTTCTCTCTGAACTTCATCTACCTGCCTTAGCTCGGTATCCCAGGATGACTTCACCAATCTCAGTCTTCACCTGATTTCCAGCTTCTGGAACCTTCTGGGAAAAATTCTTCCATTTTTCCAATACTTGCATGAGAAAGTGCTTCCTGTTCTGTAACACGGGGTTTAAAAGGAGCAGGAAAGGTGAAGAGTTTGGGGCATTTAAAAATGAACTTCAGTTTTTTTTAAAACATTCATCAATTGCAAGAACGAGGCAAATTTGATTAAAGCTGCTGTTCCACCTTCTCATGGCAGTATGCTCCATCTTGAGACCACAAGATATAGGAGCAGAATAAGATCATTTGGCTTAGTTAGTCAGCTCTGCTACTCAATCATGACCCCATTCTCCTGCCTTTTCCCCATAAACCACCATGAGCTTTGGCTTTCATCGAGGTTTGGCAATGAAAGGGCACGTTGAGGCCATACTGTAGCACTGCAAACCCTCAGCAATTGGAGCAAATTGGAACTCATCCCACTCCCTCCTCATAGCCGTGGAACTCATTCTGCCTCAAATCTTGAGCTAATTTTCCCTCAAGCAAATATAGCAGAAGGCTGCGGAGACCAAAAAGACAGAAATAAGTTTGCGATTAGTAAGGGGATCAAAGATTTTGGGGAGAAGGCGGGAGAATGGGATTGAGAAACATTTCAATTATATTGAAAGGTGGAGCAGATGCAATGGGCTGAATTCTGGGACCTTTGGTATTTGTTATTTATACAAATGATCTGGATGGGAATGTATGAGGCATGATTGGTAAGTTTTTGGATGAAGAAGGGCCTATGCCCGAAACGTCGATTCTGCCTGGCCTGCTGTGTTTTTCCAGCACCACATTTTTCAACTCTGGTCTCCAGCATCTACAGTCCTCACTTTCTCCAAGTTTGTGGATGATACAAAATTAGGAGGTATCATTGATAACAAGAAAGGATATCAAAAATTACAGAGGGATCATGATCAGATGGGGAAGTGGGCTGAGGATTGGAGCTGAGGATATGTGTGAGATGTTGCACTTTGGAAAGTCAAACTAAGGTAGGACTTATACAGTAAATAGTAAGGTCCTGAGGAATTTTGTGGAACAGAGAGACCTAGGAACACAAGAACATAGTTCTTTGAAGCCGGCATCACAGAGCGGTGAAGAAGGCATTTAGCATGCTGGCCTTCATTGGTCAAAGCATTAAGTATAGGAGTTGGGACCTTATTTTACTGTTGTATCAGTCATTGGTGAGGCTGCAGTTGGAGTATTGTAGACAGTTTTGGTCACCTTGCTATAGGAAAGACATAGTTAAACTAGAAAGAATGCAAAGAAGATTTATGAGGATGTTGCCAGGATTAGTAGGCTTGAGTTATAGGGAGAGGTTGGCCAAGATAGGACTTTATTCCTTGGAACGTGGGAGAATGAGGGGTGGCATTATTGAGGTGTGTAAAATCATGAGGGACATAGATAGGATGATTGCATATAGTCTTTTTCCCAGGGGTGGGGAATTGAAAACTAGAGGGGATAGGTTTAAGGTGAGAGGGGAAAGATTTAAGAAGGACCTGAGGGGCAAATTCTTCACACAGAGAGTGGCACATATATTGAATGGGCTGCCAGAGGAAGTGGTTAAGGCAGGTACAATAGCAGCATTTAAAAGCATTTGGATCAGTACATGGGTGGGGAGGGATATGAACCAAATGCAGGTAATTGGAACTAGCTGAGTGGGCACCATGGTCAGTGTGGATCAGTTTGGGCCAAAGGGCCTGTTTCCATGCTGTATTACTCAAAACAAAAAAGAATGGCCTAATTCTGTTCCTATATCCTATGGTCTTAAGGTAATGCAATTCTAGCTTGCAATGTGAACTCTGTTTCTCTCTGTACGCATGCCCCATAGGCTGCGGTGTATTTTCAGCATTACCTGTCCTTATTCAAAAATCCAATTCCAGTTCATTTTCCAGGCAGTGATACACTCAATCAAGCATCGAGTACCCAATCATCCATTTGTAATGTGTCCCAAAATACTATTTTCTGAAAGAAATTTAATGTACATTTGAATTAATTAGCATGATGTGTTTCCACCATCTCCACCTGTTCTATCGAGTGGGCTGTTCTGGGAGGATAGGTTGGACAGACTGGGCTTTGTTTCCATTGAAGTTTCTTAGAGCAAGGGGTTGACTTGATGAAAGTGTTTGTGATTCTCAATGGTCTTGACACAGTTGGCGTGGAATGTTTTCTCTTGTGTGGTACTCCAGGATTAGGGGGCGCTGTTTCAAAGTTAGGAGATGCCCTTTTAGGATGGAGGTGAGGGGAATCTCCAAGGATAGTATGAGTTTAGAACCCTCCGCCTGGCAATGGAGGAGGGGGTCATTGAATATTTTCGAGGTGATGGTAACTAGATTCTTGCAAGGCAGGGGAGTCAGTGGTTTTTGAGGATAGACGAGGATGTGGAATTTGGAAAATGAATTAATCATTGAATGGTGGAGCAGCTTTGAAATGCTGAATGGCCTACATCTACTGTTGATTGGTTGTTTGATCACACTCTCTCTCGAATTTAGTGCCCTCCAACAGAGGTGGCACAGTGGTTAGCACTGCTGCCTCACAGCACTAGGGATTCAGGTTCAATTCCAGCCTTGGGTGGCTGTCTGTGTGGAGTTTGCACATTCTCTGTGTATCTGCATGGATTTCCTCCGGGTTCTCTGGTCTCCTTCCACAGTCCAAAGATGTGCAGGTCAGATGGATTAGCCATGGGAAATGCAGGGAAAGAGTAGTGGGTGGGTTTAGTTGGAATGCTCTTTGAAGGGTTAATAGGGATTCTATGGACGTGCCCTTGAGCTCTGATCATCTAATAGACTGTACATGTTGTGATTAGTTTACTGCTACTGCCAGTTATAGCAATTGCTTTTTTCTGTATATAAGCTCAGCTGCTTTTGACATTCTGGTGCAAAAACAGTTATATATTCAGCCAGAGACAGGCAGAATTAGAACTACAGCAGCTGTTAAACATTGATTCTTTATCATCCCATTCTAGCAGACTCCCTCTGCTGGTACATGTGTGTATGGTGGCTCCCAGTGCCCAAAATGCATAACTTAATTTGCAAATCACTCCTGTGGCTGCCTGGGTTTTATCTCTCCCCTCTTTCCTCCATCCTAGGTGGCCGTGGAGTAGCAGTCGGCCCCATCGTCAGCTCCAGTAGCTCCGATATATTCTGCGACAATGAGAATGGACCGAACTTCCTCTTTAAGAACAATGGAGATGGCACCTTCACTGATATAGCAGCCCAGGCTGGTAAGTCAATGGGCAGGTTGAAACAGAAAGACCGAACAAAGAGTTCATTTGTAAAAAGAGGACAAGTTCCAAATGCGTTCAAGACATGAGGTGATATCAGCACCAAGTTTGACACTCCCAGTGCAGTACTGAGGGAGTGCTGCACTGTCAAAGGTGTTGACCTTTAGAGGAAATGTTAACCAATGGCCCTCTCAAGTGGTCTCATTGAAAGTAAGGAACAATGTTTTCTCACAACTTCTCATTTGAGGTCAGGCGAGGGCGTCCGAAGAGAACGGCCAAAGGGTAATTTTAAGAGGTGTTCAGATATTCCCTCAACAAATACCAGCAAAGCAGATTATCCAGTCATTATCACATTGCTGTTTGTGGGAGCTTGCTGTGCATAAATTGGCTGCCCTGTATCCTTCATTACAGGGAGCACATCATTTCATTTGCTGTAAAGTGCTTTGAACTATCCTGGGGTCATAACAGGTGCTGTAGGAATGTAATTGTTCGTTTTCTTTTGTTAACAATTAGAAGTATTAGGCTAAGCAACACTATTTGTCAAAATTAAACAGAAAGATTATGGCTGATTACAGTGAATTCACAGGAGTGGATGTTATATTGGGACTATTTTGGGGTCTGAAATGGATAAAGGCTTTTCTCATTCTGAAGAATGTTTCTGAGAGGGGAAAGGAGCCCCCAAATCTAGGGAGTGGTTGTTGGGGATAATACAAGTTTGTTGTATTATCCTTCTCCTGTGGATGACTTGGAATGATGCTGAACGTCGCCCCCTCCCACCCAACCCTCCCCCCGCCTTTCCCACTGCACCTTCCCATGTAACTGCAGAAGGTGCAACGCCTGCCCCTTCCCCTCCTCCTTGCTCACCATCCAAGGGCCGAAACAGTCTTTTCAGGGGAAGCAACATTGCACCGGTACCTCCCTCCAATCCTGTGTATTATATTTGCTGCACTCAATGTGGCCGACTCTACATTGGAGAAACTAAACACAGACTGGGTGACCGCTTTGTGGAACACCTCCGTTCCCGTAGCCGGTTATTTTAACCCAGCGTGCTGCTCGCATGCCCCATGTGTCTATCCTCGGCGTTCCAGTGAAACACAGCACAAACTGGAGGAACACCATCTTATCTTCAGACTAGGCACCTTACAGCATTCTGGACTTAATATTGAGTTCAACACCTTTTAAACCATGAACCCATTCCCATCTTTTCCCTTTCTTTTAGCTTTACCTGTTATGTTCTCTGTCACCATGTCATCTCTCCCCTCTCCCCCACTCCAGTGGGACTGTCTCAAAATCGAAAAGTGTGGTGTTGGAAAAGCATAACAGGTCAGGCAGCAGCCGAGGAGCAGGAGACTTGCCGTTTTGCCGTGAAGGGCTTATGCCCCAAAACGTCGCCTCTCCTGCTACTCAGATGCTGTCTGACTGGCTGTGCTTTTCCAGCACCACACTTTTCGACACGACAATCCATGCCATGTGGCCTCCCCTCCTCCCCCACCCATCCCCCGCCCACACCAGTTCTACACCCGCAAAATGGGAGCAGCAATTTTCTTTTTCCAGGAAACTTTATAAAATCATTCACATTTTCAGGGGATAATGGGAGAATGCTACCAAGTGATCCACCACTGACAGGATTGGACGTTGGTTTCCCTGGCAACCACCACTGTTGCCCCTGCTAGTCATGGAGATGTACAGCATGGAAACAGATTCGATCCAACTCATCGACACCGACCAGATATCCTAAATTAATCCAGAGAGTGGTGGGTGTGTGGAATGCACTGCCAGCGATGGTAGTAGAGTCTGTGACATTAGGAACATTTAAGCAACTGCTGGACAAATGTATGGGTGGTAGTAAATTGAGGGGTGTGTAGGTTAGGATGATCTTACATTAAGACACAACATCGCGGGCCAATGGACCTGTACTGTGTTGTACTGTTCAATATTCTATGTTATAGTCCCATTTTGAGCATACCCTTCCTATTCACATACCCATCCAAATGCCTTTTAAATGCTGTAATTGTCCCAGCCTCCACCACTTCCTTTGGCAGCTCATTCCATACACGTACCACCCTCTGCGTGAAAACATTGCCCCTTGGGTTCCTTTTACATCTTTCTCCCCAGGCCAGGTTAGATATTCCCCATATTTTCCCAAGTAGCTTATCTGTAGTTTTTTTTTGAGAAACATTATGTGATGAGCTCCCGTCCCGAGATGTGAATTACATTTCTTGGCCGTCTGCCATCCGGATAAATTTGTTATGCCTGAACCCACCCAGTGCAGCTGTTTGCAGTAACTTGTACATATCCTCACTAATTACAGGGTTCGCTCAAACACTTCGTAAAGACGAGGGTTTTATTTAAGTATTGTGTCTGCCCTTTTGCTTTGACTGCAGCGAGGCAAGGCACCTTTCTCTCTTGCCAACTGTCTCCAAATTGGCACCAATCCCAAATTGGTTTGTACGTTCCCTCACCTGGGAGGATGAAAATGGGAACGGTCATCCCGAATATTCCCAGTGTTGGTAACCTGTGCGAGTATTAGACAGCGTGTGGCTTGGAAATGTAAAGCTTAGTATAATTGTAAATGTCAGAAAAAGTCATCATTTCTGCCTCAGGGTGATTCTGTTCAAACCAGATGGTGAGTGTTAAAAAGAAGGTGGTGTACAGTCTCTGGTGCCACTTACAGAAAGAATGTCAGAACCTTCTGCAATGATTCCCATGTCATCGCTGTGTATTTTTATATGAAACTTCATCTTTCATAACTGGCTCATGTTCAGTATGGAGGTGGTGGTGTACTGGTAATGTCATTGGGCAATCACAGACTGATATCCTGTGATCAAGAATTCAAATCCCACCGTGACAGATGCTAGCATTTGAATTCAGTGAAAAAAAAAATCATGGAATTAAAAGCTCATTGAATGATGACCATTTAATAACTGAAATTTGTTGGGGGAGAAAAGACCAGGGCTTATGCCCGAAATGTCGATTCTCCTGCTCCTCGGATGCGGCCTGACCTGCTGTGCTTTTCCAGCACCACACACACTCGACTCTGATCTTCAGCATATGCAGTCCTCATTTCCATGGACAACTTGGACCGAAAGGTCTGTTTCTGTGCATTACAGCTCTATGACCCTAGAGAGAGACATTGGACTAGATTAGGATATCTGGTTGACATGGATGGGTTGGACCAAAGGGTCTGTTTCCATGCTGTACAGCTTCATGACTCTATCTGGTTTACTTTAGGGAAGGAAGTAGATCTTTATTCACTTGCAGGATGTGGGCATTGCTGGCTGGGCCAGCATTTATTGCCTGTCTCTAGTTGCCCCTTGAGAAGGTAGGGATGAGCTGCCTCCTTGAACCACTGCTGTCCACCTGCTGTGGGTTGTCCCACAATGCCCTTAGGGAGGGAATTCCACGATTTTGACCCTGTGACAGTGAAGGAACGGTGGTATATTTCCAAGTCAGGATGGTGAGTGGCTTGGAGAGGAAATTGCAGGGGGTGGTGCTCCCACATATCTGCTATCCTTGTCCTTCTAGATGGCAGTGGTCGTGGGTTTGGAAGGTGCTGTCTGAGGATCTTTGGTGAATGTCTGCCGTGCAACTTGTAAATAGTGCACACTGCTGCCACTGAGCTTTCATGGTGAAGGGAGTGGACGCTTGTGGATGTGGTGCCAATCAAATAGGAGTGAAAGTTTTGCCCTGGATGGTGCCAAGCTTCTTGAGTGTTGTTTGAGCTGCACCCATCCTGTAGGAAGTGCTCCATTTCACCCTTGATTTGTGCCTTGTAAATGATGGACAGGCTTTGGGGAGAAAGGAGGTGGGTCGCTCACCGCAATATTCCTCACTTGTGTAGCTACTGCATTGGTAAGGCAAGTCCAGTTGAACTTCTGGTCAATGCTCACAATCTGGTCAGTGGCTTACCCTGCCTAAACCATGCCGCAAATGAGATTCTAAACCACCCTCTGAAATGGCAGAGAGAGTTAGTCAGTTCATAATCCATCCAGGCATGAGTAACAAATGTTGGCCTTCCTGGTGATACCCGTGCCCCGTGTAGGAATGTGAACAGCCAAGTGGAGATGCTAAGGTAACCTTCTGCTTGTCCTCTCTCAGCCATATCATGAGACATGTCTCTCAATAGGAGGATTGTCACTGGATTTACAACTCTGCACTGTCTAGACAACTCCACCTAGAGGACTCTGCAGGAATTGCCTGGGAAGCTGAAACTTCCAGTGGGCAAATACCCAGTCTCTGGAACTTTTTGAAAAGGTTTGATTTAGCACAGAGACTTAGTGACCTGACTGTCCACCACAGAGAATGTTAAAGGGAATGAAAGGTAGAGTCTGTCCACTTGTCATCACTAACCCTTTGGTCAGATGAACTACAGGCACCCAACTGACCTCCCACCCCCTCCCTAAACCCACATCTCTCATTCCTGGCCCCAACACCTGACAAACCCCAATCATCCACTCCCCTCAAACTTTGACTCACCCATGACTCTATCTGCCCCCTGCCCCCTCCGAATCCTCCTTGACCCAACACCCCTCCTCTGACCCAATCTCTGATTTCTGTGGTTACAATGCAATCACCCCACCTCCACCCCCACAAACAATCTGTGACCACCCTCCCCAACTCGACTCCAGTCCCTCGGATCAAACACTCCACTCTCCATCCAATCCAATCCCTGACTCACCCAGTCTTAACAATCTGCCCCAGACCTCCAACCCCCACCACCACCCTCCTGCGACAGCCCAGTGACCACCCCCCTCTCATCGACCACCAGGAGAAGCCTATCAAGTTGTGCCTTCAGATAGGATCTGCAACTGGTTCCTTGGCTTGTGTGGGGAAGTGGGAGTGTGCAACACCGTGAAAGACCTTGACAATGCACCTGACCTGCCGCAGTGTAAATTTCACCCAAAGCAGGGCGATTTCGCTGTACCGAGAACCTGGAATTAACATTGAAGGTGGTGTGAAAGAAATAATTATTCAGAGCTGGTTATGTGTGACTCATTGCGTTGGCAAATGTCACTCCCAAACTACAGCCTAACTGCACAGATTTGCAGCTCCTATACTAACACTCACTGTGGGAAATGACAAACATGTCACAGAAACTATTGCTGTCTTTCCCCAATAGTGAGGAATTCTTTGAAGCAGTCGAAAATAAAGTACATGGATTCTTGAATCTATAATGACTAGAAGGAGGTATTTATGAAGGGCTTTTGCCCGAAACATCGATTTTCCTGCTCTTCGGATGCTGCCTGACCTGCTGTGCTTTTCCAGCACCACTCTAATCTAGAAGGAGACAATGTTGACACTGGGGAATAGAAGGGTTAGAGAGTAATGACGATATGAGGGATGGTTCAAATTGCTGGCTTTTAAGCAATTTTTATTCCATCCAGCCTCCCACTACTCGTCCCCTTCATGCCTCTCCATGTGTAATTATTATGGCTGTTATTAGGGTCATAGACTAATACAGCATGGAATCAGACCCTTTGGCCCAAACTGGTCCATGCTCGTTCCAATTGCCTGCATTTGGTCCATAAACCCTATAAACCCTTCCCATCCGTGTACCTGTCCAAATGTTTTTTAAATGTTGCTATTGTACCTGCCTCAACCACTTTCTCTGGCAGCCCATTCCATGTACCGAGCACTCTCTGGGTGAAGAAGTTGTCCCCTCAGGTCCTTCTTAAATCTTCCCCTTCTTACCTTAAACCTATAGTTATTGTTTCTGCAAAGAGTTTTCCCTTGTTTCTCTTACTATCTGAACGGAGAGACGCCCTCTCGATAGATTGAAGCAGTTGGGACTGTCCTCCTTGGAGAGAAGGCGGTTGAGAGATGGTTTGATAGAGGTTTTCAAAACCATGAGTGGGCTGGACAGAGTAGATGGGGGTGAAGCTGTTCCTGACCGTCAAAGGAAAAACGAACGAGAGGGTGTAGATTCAGCCTGATGTGTGAACAAAGCAAGATGGTGTAAAAATAATGTTTTCGCCCAGTGGGTGGTTAGGGTCAGGAATGAACTGCCTGGAAATGTGGTGGACACAAGTTTAACTGAGGCATTCCAGAGGGGATTGGAGGATTATTTGGATAGAAATGTTGTGTTCAGATGTAGGGAAAAGGCAGGAGATTGGCTCAAAGGGATAGAACTGGTACAGCCACGATGGGCCAAATGGACCCCTTGTAATCCATGGGGCGAAAGTGAGAACTGCAGATGCTGGAGATTAGAGCCAAGAATGTGGTGCTGGAAAAGCACAGCAGGTCAGGCAGCATCCGAGGAGCAGGAGAATCGGCGTTTCAGGCAAAAGCCCTTCATCAGGAATGAGGGCTGATGAAGAGCTTTTGCCTGAAACGTCGATTTTCCTGCTCCAAGGATGCAGCCTGACCGGCTGTGCTTTTCCAGCACTACACTCTTGGCTCCTTGTATACCACGTCATTTTTTTGTGTTTCTGTGGAAACAGGAGCCCAGTGTCTTGTTCCAACTCTGTGAATCTTAACACTGCTGAAACTGGGACTCGCTGAGCTGTCAGATTGAGAAGGACAATGGTACACTGCCGAGATCTCACTGTCAGGAAAAACTGACCAGGCTGAGGCTTTGATCTTTCCAAAGGTGAACGCTGAGGGCTGACCTTCAAAAAGTCTTTACGTTTGCACGGGAATCTGAAACAACAGATCGACAGGAGTTCCCTCTTGCAAGGCAGAAACCAAAGAATGGTAAATATAATTGAGGCACAATGAGGAATAGAGGGGCAAGTTTGGTTCAGCCAGAAGAGTGAATGGAATTCACTGTCAGAAGGATTAGTAGAGTGAACAGCACAAATGTACTCAATAAAGATAAATGCATGAGGGAGAAAAGAACGTGCAGTTAGGTTCTTTGGATGAGATGCAGTAGGTTGGGAGGAGACTCACATGGAATATAAATACCAACATGGATCAATTGGGGTGCATGGGCCTGTGTCTGTTCTGCAGACTCTAAGCAATTTCATGCAATTTTTAAAATTTATTTATTCATTTTGTGGACAATTAGGGATAGGGAATAAATGCTGGTCTAATCAGCAATGCCCACATCCAATGAATAAATTTTTTTTTAAAATTATCTTGATTGAAGTGAGCAGGAGGGATTATGGGGTGAGTCAGGAATTATCAATGAAGCGATACCAAATTTTGAGTTTTAAAACCTTGCGTACCATACGGTGTAAGGAAAACCAAGATGGATCAGGGGCTGCTAAACCTTGATGTATTGTGGGCAATTGAGATGGGATGTGGGTATCACTGGCTGGACCCAGCATTTATTGCCCATCCCTAATTACCCCTTGAAAAGGTGGTGGTGAGCTGCCTTCTTGAACTACTGCAGTCCACCTGCTGCGGGTGGACTGCAGTGCTATTAAGGAGGGAATTCCAGGATTTTGACCCAGTGACAGTGAAGGAACAGCGATATATTTCGGAGTCAGGGTGGTGAGTGGCTTGGAGGGGAACATGCACGGGTGGTGTTCCCATGGATCTGCAGCCCTTGTCCTTCTGGATGGAAGTGGTCGTGGGTTTGGAAGGTGTTGTCTGAGGATCTTTGGTGAATTTCTGCAGTGCATCTTGTAGAGAGTACGCACTGCTGCTACTGAGTGTCAGTGGTGGAGGGAGTGGATGTGGTACCAATCAAATCTCCTACTTAAACTCAATTTCCCACAGGACAGCAAGGTTTAGCAGCTCCTGATCCCTTTTGGTTTTCCTTACGCCACATGGTATGCAAGGTTTTGAACCTCAAAACTTTGTGTTGTTTCACTGCTAATTCCTGACTCACCTCATAATCTCTCTTGCTCATTTCAACCGAGATATGTGTTTTTATTTTTAATTCATTGGATATGGGCATCGCTGGCTAAGCCAGCATTTATTACCCATTCCTAATTGCCCAGAGGGCAGTTAAGAGTCAGCGACATTGCTGTGGGTCTGGAGTCATTTATGGTCAGACTCGTTAAGGATGGCAGTTTCCTTCCCTAAAGGACATTAGTGAATCAGATGGGTTTGTCCAACAACCAATTCGTGGTCATCATTAGACTCTTAATTCCAGGCTTTTCTCCCCCTAATTGAATTCAAATTCCAACATCTACCATGGCTGGATTCGAACCCAGGTCCTCAGATCTCTGGATTAACAGCCCAGCAATAATACCACCAAGGCATTGCTTCCCCTGATATAGAGTCATAGAGATGTACAGCATGGAAACAGGCCCTTTGGTCCAACCCGTCCATGCCGACCAGATATCCCAACCCAATCTAGTCCCACCTGCCAGTGCCCGGTCCATATCCCTCCAAAGCCTTTCAATTCATATCCTCATCAGATGCCTTTTAAATGTTGCAATTGTACCAGCCTCCACCACTTCCTCTGGCAGCTCATTCCATACACGTACCACCCTCTGTGTGAAAAGGTTGCCCCTCAGGTCTCTTTTATATCTTTGCCCTCTCACCTATCCCAGGCTGAGAGAGTTGCACTTTCATTTAAAACTGAGAGACAACACTTCTGCCTTTTTATCAATTCTAAACTTAGTTTAATTCCAAGTACATTGTGAAAGGCAGCAGGAGAGAAGCTACAACATCTTCTGCAGACAGATTGAGGTTCCAGCCTGGTTTGCGGTGTTCCTTTCGAGAAACATCAGCAGTGAAATCAAGCACTGTCAGTTCAGCTCATGGATGCATTCTGTCACTGGCCTGACAAAGAGAGGCCATCCTTCCCTGCAAAGTGAACAACAGGACCTCAGCGCCTTAATCACCTGGCTTTGAGCCAACAGCCCAGCCGTATCTCACTGCAAGTCACCCACTCAAGCGTCATTTACCACAAAGCAATTCCATCGCCACGTTCCCCCTCACAGGCTTTCATTAAGTGGAGAAACAGAGTGAAGGGTGGTCTGCTCCCTCTGACCTTTTGCCTGACATGATTTGTGTACCAATCAGCCTGTGGGCTTTTCATATAGCAGATGCCCGATTTTGCTTTTCTATTCTTTAATCACATTTCAACACTTCATTAGTAGCCATCTGTTACTGCTTATTCCCTAAAAAACACTGGGATTCTTTTTTGCATGATGTTCAACAGCCAGTTACTTCTCTCTTCCCTCTTCTGAAGAACAGCACAGCATGTAATTATAGCGCTGAAGAACACAAGGCGGGAATTACACACTCTGGACAAGTATAAGGAAGGCGCAGCATGGCTTTTTGTTGTGCAAAATAAACTTTTCACAATGCTGCCAAAGCCCCCTGAACATAAGGCCCAGTTTGGGTTGTGATTTAAAGACCAATTAACCTCTTGGGCTTATAAATGAAGGATGGCACCCTGAATAAAGTTGCAATGGTTGGGCCACTTTTGGAATACTGCATTCAATTCTGGTCTCCCTGCCATTGGAAAGATGTTGTGAAAGCCGGAAAGGGTTCCGAAAAGATTTACAAGGATATTGCGAGGATCAGAGGGTTTGAGCTAAAGGGAGAGGCTGAAGAAGCCAGGGCTATTTTCCCTGGGGTGTCAGAGGCTGAGATGACCTTATAGAGGTTTATAAAATCATGAGGGGCATGGATAAGGTAAATCGACAAGGTCTATTCCCCAGGGTAGGGAAGTCCAGAATTAGAGGGCATAGGTTTAAGGTGAGAGGGGAAAGATTTAAAAGGGATCTAAGGGGTAACGTTTTCATACAGAGGGTGGTGCGTGTATGAAATGAGTTCCAGATGAAATGGTGGAGGCTGGTACAATTACACCATTTCGAAGACATCAGGATGGGTACATGAATAGGAAGGGTTTAGAGGGATATGGACCAAATGCTGATAAATTAGTTTAGGATACCTGATCGGCATGGATGAGTTGGACCAAAGGATCTGTTTCTATACTGTACATCCCCATGTCTCTAAATGATGATCCTGTACAGTTGCGGAAAGCTGCAGGACAAACAGATTTATTCTGGAGTGAGACCTCAGTACCCAACGGTGGGGGGGAGAAGCACTGTTTTGCTAAAGGGTTGGAGAAATCAGGAATACTCTCCCAGCCCCAGAGCTTCTGGTCCTGGGAGACAGTTGGATTTTCCTGAGACTGAGATAGTGTTATGATCTCGGATGAGAGAGCAGTAACTCTTTTCTTAAGCACCCCAAAATGCAAGTGTTTACCAAGCGAATGAAGAGACAAAGTTCACCGTCTAAGTCACCAAAAACAGAACAAGAGGCAAAACATCCATAACTACATGATCTTAAATTGTCAGCTACGTCAAAGGTATTAAAAGTATGAGTTAAACTGACTTTTTTAACTCAAGTTTCCATCTTCACTAAAGGCAAAGCTACCATAGTCCCACTCTCTAATTAGACAGAGAGAGAAAGACAATTAATGGTGAGTTTAACCTTAGGGTCACCACATCTCAGGTGAGGGGAGGGGCTGAGAAGGTGAGACGTTCATGAGAACTTCAGCCTGTTTGAGAATCACACCCATGCTGGTGTGATCACTCTGCATTGTAAACTAGCTGTCCATCCAACTGAACTAACTGACCTTCTGAGAGAGCTGGATTATTGATCATTAGAAGATTCAAGGATTATAGAGAAGGGACAAGAAAATAGATATGAAGACTGTCAGATCAGCCCTGATCATGTTTAACGGCAGAGCAAGCTCGAGAGGCCGAATGGCCTACTCCTGTTCCTATTTCTTGTGGCCTTCTGGTCGAATGGTCTCTTTTCCCCCAAATATCTCCCTATTAGCTACTTGCTGTTTAACCTGGTGGGCCTTTTCAAGGTTTGAAGTTTGTCTTTGAATGTAGAGTCATAGAGTCGTTGAGCTGTGCAGCACGGAAACAGACCCTCTGTCCAACTCGCCCATGCCGACCAGATATCTTAAATTCATCTAGTTTCATTTGCCAGCACTTGGCCCGTTTCCCTGTAAATGCTTCCTACTTACGTACCCACTCAGATGCGTTTTAAATATTGTAATTGTACCAGCCTCCAACACTTCTCTGTCAACTCATTCCATACATGCACCACCTTTTACGAGATAAAGTTGCCCCTTAGATCCCTTTTAACTTTCCCCTCTAGTTTTGTACTCTGCTACTGGGGGGAAAAGACCTTGTCTATTCACCCTACCTCTGCCCGTCATGATTTTATAAACTTTCATAAGGTCACCCCTCAGCCTCCAATACTCCATGGAAAATAGCCCCAGCCTATTCAGCCTCTCGCTATAGCTCAAATCCTCCAACCCAGGCAACATCCTTGTAAATCCTTTCTGAACCCTTCAAAGTTTCATACCATCCTTCCTGCAACAGGGAGACCAGAACTGAATGCAACATTCCAATGGTGGCCTAACCAATGTCCTGTACAACTGCAATATGACCTCTCAACTCCTATACTCAATGCACTGATCAAAAAAGGCAGCATACCAAATGTCTTCTTCAGTACCCTGTCTACCTGTGACTCCACGTTCAAGGAACTATAAACCTGCACTCCAAGAACTCTTTGTTCAGCAACACTCCCTGGACCTTACCATTAAGTGTATACAAATCCTGCCTTGATGTGCCTTTCCAAAATGCAGCAACTCACATTTATCTAAATTAAACTCCATCTGCCACCCCTCAGCCCACCAGCCCATCTGATCAAGATCCTGTTGTTACTCTGAGGCAATCTTTTCTGTCTACTACACCTCCAAATTTGCTGTCACCTGCAAATTTACTAACTATACCTCCTATGTTCTCATCCAAATCATTTCTATAAATGACGAAAAGTAGTGGACCCAGCACTGATCCTTGTGGCACACCGCTGGTCACAGGCCTTCAGTCTGAAAAGCCAACCCTCCACCACCACCCTCTGTCTTTGATACAGTTCTGTAAAAAAAAAAGGCTTGTTCTCCCATGTGATCTAACCAGTCTATGATGAGGAACCTTGATAGAATAACAGATACCCGGGTGTGAGTTACAGTTTGGAATCTAATTGAGGGGTTCAGGGTGGTTTATATATAGAATAATAGATACCTGGACACGAGTTACACACTAGAATCTAATTGGTGAGTTCAGGCTGGTTTATATACCAAATAACAGAGACCTGGGAGTGAGTTACAGACTGGAATCTAATCAAGGGTTTAAGGTTGTTTATATATAGAATAACAGATAACTGGGAGTGAGTTACAGACTAGAACCTAATTGAGGGGTGTGGGCTGGTTTATGTATAGTTTTACAGATACCTAGGAGTGAGCTACAGGCTAGAATCTAATCGAGGGATGGTTTAGATATAAAGAATAAGATATACCAACCACTTGATACTTTCCTTCTTGTTGTTTCCTGAGCTTTTTTTTAGCTTTTGGAGACAGGAACGGTGCACTGAGTTCGATCAACTGAGGACAAAATGGTAGTGAAAATCGTTTGTATTCTCAACTGGTTGTGTGCAGGGTCTGACTGAGCCTCATAAAATCTACCTTATAAAGACTGTATGAGGAAACAAAAGTGGCGGACAGAGAGGAGGACACATTTAGTAGTTTATCCTCAGTGTTTATAAGTTTAATAAAGGTGTCATAAAGTTGCTCCTGACACCTGAACAGCTCTTTCAATTAAATGTTATCATTTGTTTCAGTGTCCTATTGTGGGAATAAAAACTATATATAAAAGGCTCATTCGGGGAGTCTTTAATTTTCAATTTGTTATTGGGCAGATTGGAACTGAAGGTTCTCCCTGTTTTCTGCCTGGAAAGGCTCCTAAATGATAGAGATTTGTTTAGGAGATAGGATCTCACTGGAGATAGAGGTCACAGCCATAAACCTCTTACAGACACTGGAGAATTGGGGTGGCACGGTGGCTCAGTGGTTAGCACTGCTGCCTCACAGTGCCAAAGACCCGGGTTTGGTTCCAGCCTCGGGCGACTGCCTGTGTGGAGTTTGCACATTCTCGCCGTGTCTGCGTGGGTTTCCTCCCACACTCCAAAGATGTGCAGGTCTGGTGAATTGGCCATGCTAAATTGCCCGTAGTGTTAGGTGAAGGGATAAATACAGGAAATGGGTCTGGGTGGGTTAATCTTCGGAGGGTCGGTGTGGATTTGTTGGGCCGAAGGGCCTGTTTCCATGCTGTAGGAAATCTAATCTAATTGCTGGAGAAACTCAGCAGGTCTAACAGCATCTACGGAGAGAGAATCTGAGTTAGCGTTTCGAGTCTGTTGTGACTCTTTTTCAGAAACATCTGGTTGTTGGGTCTTGAGTTTGCAGATGTTAAGGAGCATGGGTGGAGTCTCACAGAATCCTGACAGCGCGGAAACGGGATATTCAGCCCATTGAATCGGGTTAGCCATTTGGCACAGGGAAGAATATCTTCACACAGAGGGTTGTGACTCTTTGGGATTCTCAGCCCAGTCATTGAGTGTATTGAAGGTTAAGACTGGTAAGAGGATTTGGCGCTAAGGGACACACAGAGGTTTGAAGCGAGCATGTTACAAGGTCCACCATAGTTTGTTGAGCACCCAGGGATATGGGAGTCACTGGCTAGACTAGCATTCATTACCCATCCTTAATTGCCTTTTGGACAGTTAAAAGTAAAGCACATTGTTGTGGATCTGGAATCATGTATATGCCAGAGCAGGTAAGGATCTCCTTCCCCAAAGGATGTGTTTGAACCAGATGGGCTTTTACAATAATTGACAGTGGTTGACATCAGGCTAGCCTTAAACTCCAGCCCTTGACTGAATTCAAGTTTCATCATCTGTTACGGTGGGATTCGAACTGATGTCTCCAAAATGTTATAAATAAAAGCAGAAAGTGCTGAAGAAACTCAGTCTCTGGAGGGAGAAACAAAGTTAATGTTTGGTGACTAGTTTGACTCTTCTTTGGGGGCACTTTGAAATAAGGTTCTGAAGGACAGTCATAACAAACTCAATTGGTTAACTCTGTTTCTCTCTCCATAGCTGCAGCCAGATCTGCTGAGTTTCTGCAGCAATATCTACTTTATTTTCAGATCTCCAGCATCCACTGTTCCCAGAATACTTACTTTGATTCACTCACGGGACATAGGAATCTCTGGCTAAGCCAGGGTTTATTGCCCAGAGGACAGTTAAAAGTCAACCACATTGCTGTGGGTCTGGAGTCACTTGTAGGCCAGACCAGGTAAGGATGGCAGTTTCCCTCCCTAAAGGACATTAGCCTGGGTCTCTGGGTTACTAGTCCAGTGTCACTGCCATTACCCCACCTCCTTCCCCGTCAATTCCTCACGCAAACCTATGACTCCATCAACTCCAATGGTCCCTCCATTCCAACTCATGCCCCCCTACCCACCTACCCTTGCCCCCTCAGCATCCCAACCATACCCAATGGCCTCACCTTACCAACTCATGTACCCCCCCCCGCCCCAACCCACTCAGTCTCTCCTCATGTCAACTCATATTCCCAGTTCATCTCTGTAAACAGACATTCAACACCAATGATGGATGGACGTAGAAACATCAAAGATAGGAGCAGGAGCAGGCCATTCAGCCCTTCGAGCCTGCTCCATCATTCATCACGATCATGGCTGATCGTCCAACTCAATAGTCTAATCCTGCTTTCTCCCCATAACCTCTGATCCGATTCACTCCAAGTGCTATATCTAGCCACCTCTTGAATATTTTCAACGTTTTGGCATCAACTATTTCCTGTGATAATGAATTCCACAGGCTCACCACTCTCTGGGTGAAGAAATGTCTCCTCACCTCCATCCTAAATGATCCACCCAGAATCCGACCTCAGGAACCATGTGGAAGTTAAACAATCTAATGCAGCTCTCGTCCATAACGAAAAAGATTCCAGTTCACGAAACACAATATTTTACTTTTAACTATTGCTTTAACTATGTTCATCGGCTGGATGTGCGAAAGGAAAGCAGCTTCATAATTTGCACTTGTCTCACTGAAAGGTTTTGCTCCATGGTTTGGAAAGTTACCAATGGAGTGTGCGTGTGAAAGAATAGAACATGATTTGCGAATCACTAGAGGGTCAGTCCAACTGTCAAACCAGTGGCTGACACCAACAGTTTCCTACATATTGAACAATATGTGTTGAAGGCAGAAATCCAACCCAGTAAGGAGTCAGCAGCGTCATTAACTGAGCAAAGGTATGTCCAGCAGATCCAATACTTGCAACACTCATCTTTAAGGATTGTTATGTATGAAGTGGAAGCTGTGACAGACAAACATTTCTCCATTAAACACAGCGAATCGCTCTCAGATGTAATATATTAAATGCAGGCAAACGTTCTCCTATATATTTTTCCACTATTCAGGGTGTCAGAGAATTAATTGGACTGTCCACTTGTAATGTATTACTCTACGTTCTGCACTAACTCAGGAAGTCAAATTGTCTTTTGTTGTAAAGTGATTTTCGCCAATCTGGAACTTTGCAAAACTGGTTGTGATTGTTGAAGGTGTGTGTGTTGATTGGTGCAGTTGAGGAGTCAGCAGATTTGGAAAGCAGTGATGAGAGCAGGCTAAGTGTCAGGCCTCTTATTTATCAGCAGGAGCTTTTTGTCCTGGTTATCACCTCTCCCACCCCTTATCAGGCCTGAGCAGAATCGAGGCCATTGACTAAACTGATTTATGATTGGTACAAGTTATGTGGTTTCGATCGGAGCATCTAATCTCCAGATAGTCCTCTCCTTGTCTCTCTCTCTCTCTCTCTCTCTCTCTCTCTTTCCCTGCAGCTCTCACACTCATTATCTCTCGCCATCAGCCAGCATTTGTCAGATTTGGGTGCATTACTGTTTACAGCTTTTGTAAACAGTCAGGAATCGGGTTTCGGGAATAACTTTTGTAAAGTTTTCAGACGATGTGACATTGGCGATGGGATAGTGACAATCAGGAGGCTTTATCACGCTGAATCAGAATCCCTGGGAGATTCTGGGGGCTTGTTGATCAACGTTGATGCGTCCTCAATGTTCGGCCAGTCAGGTCGATTAATCAGTGTGCAGTCCTGATAAGCTTATGGCAGGCAGTGAGAATCAGAGAGAGACTCACCCCCACTTGATGCAGAATGACACCACTCATGCTGATGAGTTGTTAAATTAAAAGTCCAGCTCTGGAAATATTCAGAAGCACAAATGTGCCGTTTCAGGGAGAAAAGAACAAAGTGGCATTTATGGAGAACTAAAGACTTCATGATGGTGGTTAGTTGGGCAGAAAGACTGCAGAACAGAGGGACCTGGAAGTCATAGAAGGCCTACAGTATGGAAGCAGGCCATTCGGCCCATTGAGTTGGCACTGACCCACTCTAACACTAGGACCCTGCATTCCCCCCTGGCTCACTTGCACATCCCCCTGTATGCTGGGGACAATTTAACATGGCCTATCTATCTGATCTCTGGACTGTGGGAGAACACCCACATAGACACAGGGAGAACATGCAAACTCTACACAGACAAGGGTGGAATCCAACCCAGGTCTCTGGCAGTCTGAGACAGTAGTGTTAACCACTGAGCCAACATGTCACTCATGTGTCTGGGTATGAATCATAAAAAGCTAGCATCAAGTTCAGTGGATAATAGGGTAGGCAAATGGAATGTTTATTGTTGCAATGGGAATGGCCTGTGAAAATAGGGAAACAATACAAGGCACTAAGCAGACCACAGCTGGAATACTGTTTTGACCCCCTTTCTCCAAAGAAATATATACCTGTTGTTGGGGGCAGTCCAGAAAAGGCCGATGGCAGGTAAGGAGGGATTTTCTCATGAGGAGAGATGAAGTAAGGTGGCTCTGAACTTATTGGAGTTTAGAGGAATGATAAGTGATGTTATTACTTTTAAGGGACTTGAGAGGGTGGATGTGAAGAGGTTGTTTCTCCTTGTGGGAGAGTCTAGGACCAGAGGGCAGAAGCTCACTATAGGGAATGGCAGCTTAAGACAGAGATCAGGAGAATTCTTTTCTGTCAGAGGGTATTGAATCTATGGAATTCTTTACCACAGACAGCTGTCAAGGCTGAACCATGAGGTATATTCAAAACACAGATCTTTAATCAGTAAACAATCAAGGGTGTTTGGGAAAAGGCCGGAAAAGTGGGATTGAGGATTATCCAATCAGACATGATCCCATTGAATGGTGCAATGGACTAGGTGGACTGAATGGTCTACTTCTGCTCCTTATGGAAACCTGATGGTGTATTTTATTTATTCATGGGATATTGGCATCTCTGGCAAGCTCAGAATTTACTGCCCATCCGTTATTACCCTGGAAAAGGTGCTGGTGAGACATGTTTGTGATCTGTTGCAGACTTACTGACCCACAGCCCCGCTCAGTGCAGAGGATTGTGACGTGATGCAGATTGTGAGGAACAATATGGAAAGACAGAACAGGAGGTCACTGATTTATGAACATCCTACTGAGGACCGCTCAAACTCACACACACACAATCCCATACAGGGGTGTAATCTTCAAAGCGTGACCTACGAACACTTCCTGTGCTTATAAACAGTTGCTGAATACTGTCTTGCATTGTGTTCTGACCTGCATACAAATCAACTTGCGAACTAGGAAACCATTCAGAACCCAGAGATTGCCTGTATTCTAAACACGGTGTTGGAAATGTGTAAATGAGCAAAGAGACCTGAGCCTCAATGTCAACAAATCCTAAAGGTAGCAGGGCAACATGCTAAAAGCATTTGGGTTCATTGGGTTAAATCAAAACACAGAATATAAAGGTGATGGAAATGTGCTTCAACATTAATAAATCTGGTCCTGCTGAACAGTTCTGAGACCCACCATTCAGGAATGTTTCAAGGGTATGGAGGATATTTACCTGTTACAAGAACATCAGGATTATTCTCCTTAGACCTGAGAAGATGACTTGGTAGCCCATTATTCAAAGAGATGAGTGCTTTGGTGAGGCAACTAGGGAAAAGCTATTTCCCCTAGCCAGTGCATCAATGACAGAAATGATTAAAAGTACTGGAAAATGATTAGAGAGGCAATGAGAAAATCTTTTTCACTCAGAATTGTCAGGATCTGGAACTACTCAATCTGGAAAAGTAGACAAAGTAGATACCAAGAATAATTTTAAAAGGGAATTAGATGGGTACTCAGCAATGGTAAACTCACAGGATGGTATACAGAAAGCAGGGCTGTGGTACAGTGCACAAATGCTTTCTCACAGAGTCAGCACAGACACTGGCTTCTGTCTGTGATTCTCAAATTCTGTGAACATCATCCCAAATGAAATCATCTGGGCACATTTGATAATTGCTTGCTTCTCCTGCCTGCAGGAAAACCATGTCTCTGTGATTTGGCTGCACTGATCTGTCTATCCAATTCTCTTACCTGGAGTCCTGTCGGATGACGATTGGAGTTTTATAATTGATGTTCTGTTGAAGAAGATGGTTTACATTTATATAGAAATTTATCACATCCTGGAGATGTCCATAAAACATTTCAAAATGAGTGAATGATTGTTGAAGCGAAGTTGCTTTTAAATTGTGTTAAGCAAAATAAGTCAATTAAGTGTGTGTGTCTGTGTGTATACATACACATCTGTAAGTGTGCATGTATGTCTGTGTATGATTGTATCTGAGTGCGTACGTCTGTGTATATCTTTGTTCATGTGCGTGTACCTGTATGTGTGTGACACTGTGTGTCTGTCTGTGTGTGTCTGTATCTGTGTGTGCATATGTGTGAGTATATATATATCTGAGGAGAAAGTGAGGTCTGCAGATGCTGGAGATCAGAGCTGAAAATGTGTTGCTGGAAAAGCGCAGCAGGTCAGACAGCATCCAGGGAACAGGAGAATCGACGTTTCGGGCATAAGCCCTTCTTCAGGAATCTTTCCTGAAGAAGGGCTTATGCCCGAAACGTCGATTCTCCTGTTCCCTGGATGCTGCCTGACCTGCTGCGCTTTTCCAGCAACACATTTTCAGCTTTATATATGTATATCTGCCCATGTATCGGCGTCTGTATGTGTGCATGTGTGTGTTAGTGTACGTGTATGTATTTGTGTGTATATGTGTGTGTTTACCGGTCTATGTCTGGAAACTGCACAGAAAAGCAAGATCATGTTTCTTACAAAATAGTGGGGTGAAAGAATGATCAGTTCAGGATTGGGTTGTGAGAAAGCTTTGTTCTCTGAAAATGGCTATTCTTATTGAGGCGGTTGAAGAGTTTGGTGAACATTTGGAAAGAGATTAATTTTGTCAGGGTAAGAGGATACGAGTGGAAAGCGGGACTTTGGAATGATAGCTGGCTGTATGGAGGAAGGTGGAGGAAAGCTGTTGTAACAAGTGATGGTCTTCCTTCAGGAATCGATGACCCTCAGCAACATGGCCGTGGACTGGCTTTGGCAGATTTTAATCGGGATGGGAAAGTGGACATCGTCTACGGTAACTGGATGGGACCACACCGCTTCTATCTGCAGACCAGCGTGAATGGAAGGGTCCGATTTAGGGTAAGAGTCTGTGATTGTTTCATGAGGTCTTTTAACTGCAAAATAAATATGCAAGGATCAAGGTTCGAATCTCACTGCAGAGCTGGAGAATAAACGCTGAGACTCCAGTGCATTGCTACAGGGGAGCAGCACTGCTGCGGGTCCTGTTTTCCAATGAAATATTCAATCAAGACCCTAATAGGTGCTTGGATGGGTGTAGAACATCCCATAGCATTATTTTGAAGAACATTAGGACCGTTATCACCACTGCCCTGGCAAATATTTATAGCACCATAGAATCCCTACAGTGTGGAAAGAGGCCATTCATTCCACTGAGTCTGTAATGACCCTCTAAAGACCCTATCCCCACTTACTATGGCTAAGCCACCTAGCCTGCACATCCATGGACACCACGGGGCAATTTAGCCAATTCACCACTTACCCCTCAGTTAACCCCACAAAGCCAGATTGTCTTGTTTCATTGCTGTTTATGAGTGTGCAAAAGAAGCTGCTGGTCTCCCACATTATGTATGTCCTGTCCTCAGTTATCCCAGTGGCTGCACATCACAGCAAGAGAGTTGCAAACAGCATTGTGTAACTTTGTTTTCTTTTCAAAACTGAGTTGAGTGAGAGTTGTTATTTGTTACAATCGATGTAAAAGCATTGGCCAGCTTGTTAGATGACAGGAGAGATGGTGGCGTAATGTATCCGGAGACGTTTTCCTAATCAACCTGTTCTGACATTACAACACTCTGCTGGAACTTGAACTTGGGCCTCCTGGCCCAGAGGCAGGGACACTACCACTGCACAGCAAGATCACCTAGTATAATCAGGCTAGTAATCCAGGCTGCAGGTTATCCCATTAGAATCAGACAAGTTGTGAACCAGATTGAAAGAAAAGAGCTTGTGAGAAGCTTATTTAACAAGCTCTTGGTCACTGGGCCCAAAACATCAATGTCAATGTCAATATTTTTCTGTTTCCACACTTAACCAGTACCTCGGGATGTTTCAATTAAAGCTGGCATACAATAGCAACCCTTTCCATTAAATAGCACCTCTCAAGTCGCAAACCATTCATAATATATTCATAATAACATTGGATTAAGCCACATTAGGAGATATCAAAAAGGTACATTTTAAGGATGATCTTCAAGGTAAAGAAAAAGGCGGAGTGGTTTGGTGGGGGTGGGAGTTGGTGGAATCCTCGTGTTTAGGGGCTACACAGTTAAAGGCATGGCCAGACAGGTGGAGTGATGAATAAAGCTGCGGTCTTTCTACGAAGGCTTCAAATGAGCTTGTCCAATCATTAATTTAGAGCAATTCTGAGCTGATCAAAAGTTGTCTTCGAAAAGCATTAACGTGTCTACCAGAGTTCAATTGCATAAACTTTAAATGTCTGTTTGCAGCCTGTGAACCCTCTAATGAACATCTGCTAAAGGTTATAACTTAAAGGTACACTGAAACAAGTGGCCAATCAGCTTCTTGATCCTGTTCCACCAATCAATCAGATCATGCATGATCAGTCCCGTACCTCCGTTCCCTCATTCTGGTTCCATTGCACTTGTATTACTGTATAGATCCCAGACCAGTGTACCTCTAGACAGTTAGACGGCAATACGCTACGTAACGTTCCAGTATAAAAGCACCCACTTCACCATCAGTAGCTGTAGTAATGACAGTAGACTGCCTAGAGTTACCATGTGTGGTCAATAGGCATCAAACCCAAATATGTATAAGTCTGAAATCAGTCAGTGTTGTGAACAAACTTCAAGACATGTGTTTCATTTAGAACCCTGTGATGTGGAGGTGCTAGTGTTGGACTGAGGTAGATAAGGCCAGATGTCACACATCACCAGGTTATAGTCCAACAGGTTGTCTGAAATCATGAGCTTTTTGAGCAGTGCTCTGCAAACTTGTGATTTCAAATAAATCTTTTGGACTATAACCTGGTGTCGAGTGAATTCTGACCTCAATTAGGACCCAGTTTTTAGAGTATATGTAACAAGGACTAACCTGTCTGGGTAATGGGCTGTAGCTAACACTTAATGCCCTTGAATAACAAGGGTCTATCCATTTCACTTTCTATATCCTCAATTGATTTTACATATTTCTCAGGGAAAGAGGTCCAGACTTTCACAATATTTCGAGTAAATAAGTGTTTCCTGCTGTCACCTTCTTAAAAATTCACACGCAGAATATTGGCATTGCTGGTATTTATTGTCCAACTTGAATTGCCCTTTACCTGATTAGGTCTCCAGGCCATTTCCAATGGTAGCTAAGAGACATTGCTGTGGATTTGGAGTGAGATTGAGAAAGGTCAGCAGATTTTCTTCCCTCGAGGACATTAGAGGACAAGGTGGGTGTTTTTTTAAACAACATTTCCATCACAGATGATCAATTTCAGGTTTATGAATTCAATTTTAATGAGCAGCAATAGGATTTGAGCTCAAGTCCTGGGTCTCTGGATAATGAAACCACTGATCTTACCATTATGTCGCCATTGCCCTGATCTCTAGGCCTCTCCAATTCTACCCTCTGGCCCATCCCAGACTACTGATGGTGAAGTGGGTGCTTTTATACTGGAACGTTACGTAGCGTATTGCCGTCTAACTGTCTAGAGGTACACTGGTCTGGGATCTATACAGTAATACAAGTGCAATGGAACCAGAATGAGGGAACGGAGGTACGGGACTGATCATGCATGATCTGATTGATTGGTGGAACAGGATCAAGAAGCTGATTGGCCACTTGTTTCAGTGTACCTTTAAGTTATAACCTTTAGCAGATGTTCATTAGAGGGTTCACAGGCTGCAAACAGACATTTAAAGTTTATGCAATTGAACTCTGGCAGACACGTTAATGCTTTTCGAAGACAACTTTTGATCAGCTCAGAATTGCTCTAAATTAATGATTGGACAAGCTCATTTGAAGCCTTCGTAGAAAGACCGCAGCTTTATTCATCACTCCACCTGTCTCTCTGATGCTGAACAGTGCAAAATGCTCAGTGAACATAAATGGCATGATCTCAAATTGAAAATTGGTGGTTGGTTAACTTGCTCCATTATCAGGAGGATTAAAAGTAGATAATTGCATCTATTTTAAACTTGAATTTCAACTTTAAGTGCAGATGAAAACAATAGGTTGTACTCAGTCAGCTGAGCAGCAATTTCCATCCCCTGTTTTCACATTTAAATTAGAATTAGGTTTATTATCAAGTACAGGAGTATAGTGAGGAGTGTACAATGCTGTCATTCTCTTCGGTACAAAGGTATCTGGGTACAAAGTCTTAGATACAAATGAGAAAAATAAAGAAATAAGTTAAACATTCAGCCTTATCTTAAGCCAGAAGCCTGCAATTGTTCCACCCTGGGCTTTCCCATGAGGGCTTGCTCTCTCCTGCACTGGGCCCACACACCCCCTGCACTGGGCTCACACT
>NC_057731.1:48590197-48608101 GCF_004010195.1 Chiloscyllium plagiosum | reverse complement strand
CTGGGCCACATTCTCCCCGCACTGGGCCCATACTTTACCCATACACTGGGCCCATACTCCCCTCACACTGGGCCCACACTCTCCCTGCACTGGGCTCACAGTCCCCCATACACTAGGCCCACGCTCTCCCCGAGACTGGGTCCACACAACCCCAGCACTGGGTCCACACTCCCCCCTGCACTGGGCCCACACTCACCTCACACTGGGCCCACACTCCTCCTGCATTGGGCCCACACACACCCCTCCACACTGGACTCACACTCCCCCTGCAGAGGGCCCACACTCCCCCTGCACTGGGCCCACATACACCCCCCCCCCTACACTGGACCCATGCTCCACCCACACTGAACCCACACTCCCCCTGCACTGGACCCACATGAGGGCTCAATCTCCCTCTGCACTTGAGCTGAGTCTCTCACTCTGACCGCCATCTGCGCTCATCATCTCTGCTCCTTTGCCAGCCATCAGAGTGCCACCAGCCCCTGACTCTGGTCTCTAGTGCTGTTGCCACACAGCCTCCACGGATTACCTCTCTCCAGAAGGTAAGTTTAAAAAAACATAGAAAACTGGAAATAAAAAGAGAAAAATTGAAGAAAGAAAAACTAACCCAGATGCTGCCTATTCCATTGCCACCAACTTCACTTGGAAAATCACCAGCTTTGTGTTGAGGGAGAATGGTGTAATTAATCCTAATTCTGTACAAAGTAACAGAATGGCAAGGGGTTTAACCCATTGTTATTTTGTACAGCAGAGCTGGTGCTGTCTTGATGGACCAACAGGTCCTCCTTTTTATGCCACAAGGTTTTAACTCTATAATGGGATGGATTTCAATCCTTGGAACTGGGACGGAATGGGAATTGCTATCATTATGACTTGGAATGATGAGAGATTACACATTCCTTTTGAATCTCTGCAAACAGAAAGACAATGAGACCTTTGAAACGTAGGTCAAAGGGGGGTACGCCCACCACAGGAACTCGCGCAGGCTCCTACGGTTAGCGGTAGGTTGAGGTGGGATAATGTCATATTAGTGGTACAGCTCGGTCAATAACCCAAGCAAAGCATTTTCTGATTTTGTCATTTCTTGAATCTCTGCAAACAGAAAGACAATGAGACCTTCGAAACGTAGGTCAAAGGGGGGTACGCCCACCACAGGAACTCGCGCAGGCACCTCCAGTGCACGGTTAGCGGTAGGTTGAAGTGGGATAATGTCATATTAGTGGTACAGCTCGGTCAATAACCCAAGCAAAGCATTTTCTGATTTTGTCATTTCACAGGACAGTCCTTTCACTCCACCTTCCAAACCCGTCACCTCTGCCATCCAGGAGGACAATGGCAAACACTAAAACCTGGAAACACTATCACCTCCAAGTTCCCGTTTTAGCCTCTTACCCATCCTGACTTGGAAATATAGCGGCATTCGTTCACTTTTGCTGGGTCAACATCCAGGAACTGCTTGTGTTCTGGGCGAACCTATGCCCATAGGTGGCAGCAGTTCATAAAAGTGGCTCAACTTTGTGAGGACAGTTAGTGGATGGGGAGCGAGATGTTGGTGTTGTAGTGAAAGGACGGTCCTATGAAATGACAAAATCAGACAATGCTTTGACAGAGCTGCACCACCAATCTGGTATTATCCCCCTTCAACCTACTGCTAAACATGCAGTGGACACAAAGTGGGCAAGGGAATTCTACACATTAAGAATATATCAGAATCTGGCCTCCAAGCATAGATGGAGGATCCAATAAAACCACAGTTAATGATCATGTGGTAAACAGGAACTCATCAGGAGACAATAACTTGTCCCCCAGGTCCCATTGATATCCAGAAGATTAACTCAACTGATTTAAACAGGTTGGAATGAAATATTCACTGATCATCAACTCTCATATGCTTTATGAAAGATGGAAAAAAGTAATATCATTAAAATTAACTGTTTCTTTAATAGGAGATAACTCATTTAGGCACAACCTCAGTTTTGTCGACTGATTTGACCTTTAAAGTAGAGTAAATATGTTTTGGATGTGTGAACAATTTTAATGAACTGCATTGCATCATTTGATCAATCCAATGATTTATTATATGTGGTTAACTAATTCTGAAATTGAGAAAGGCTTTCTTTAAATAAATTATTTTGCGCCTCTCCTCATTAATTTACATAGGGAGCAGTTAAAGCATGTCTGATTGGTAAATCAATATTGTGTGGTGACAGTCTCAAACCTTATTGAAAGGACATTTTTTTAACTTTTTTGTGTTTCACCAGAGGTTGGGGGCTTTGTTCATTTGAAGGTTTCTTCATGTTGGGTAGGCCCCCTTCTTTAATTCTGATTCCCTTCCCTTTTCTTTTTGGTGATACAGAGTCAGTGGGCCGAAGGGCCTCTTTTGGACTGAATGATTCTATTATTCCCTGAAGGCATTGACTGTCAGTAGCCCATGATGAGCCGTGTGGTATCAATGTTAACAGGGGTTGACATGTTGGCTCAGTGATTCGTACTCACGGCGCCAGGCACCCGAGTTCCATTCCAGCCTCGGGTGACTGTCTGTGTGGAGTTTGCACACTCTCTCTGTGTCTGTATGGGTTTCCTCCAGGTGCTCCGGTTTCCTCCCACAGTCCATAGATGTGCAGGTTAGGTAAATTGGCCATGGGAAATTGCCCATGGTATAGGTATGTGCTGGCTAAGTGGATGAGCCGTGGGAAATGCAGGCTTCTATGATTAGATGGTGTGCAATAATTCTTTGATATTACAGACAGACAAAGCAAGAATATATATCTCAAGCTGTGGAACATGCCTCATGTATAAGGCGAGACCGTGAGTGAGGTTCTTCAACCATTGTTATGAGCATGACAACTTGCACTTGAACTTGTTTTGAGTTCCACAGTTGTGCACAGTTGAGCAAGGATTGCCTCAAAAATTGCACTTGTTCCTGTATCTCTTTGTCTAGCCTGGGGATAGTGATATCAGATTGAAAGTGGGACTTCAGGCTTTAACCTTCACAGCCAAAGGCAAGAATGATCCCGATTTAGCCAATCCGTCGCAGCAGTTAAACTCTTACTGTGTCCTCTTACAGTATAACACACTCTCATTTAAGGACAAAGTTAAAACTCACACAACTCCAGGTTATAGTCCAACAGATTTATTTGGAAGCACTAGCTTTCGGAGCACCGCTCCTTCATCAGGGAAAGGCTTCAGAAATCTGAAGCTGAATTGTTTTTGGGGGTCGTGCTTCAGGGTTCTTTTGAGGTAAAATACCGAGTTGCGGGATTGAAGGTGATTTAGCAGTTTGGATCAGAAATTGGCGAGCTGAAAGAAGACAGAGGGTGGTGTTTGATGTTCATCCTGGAGCTCAGTAACTAGTGGGGTACCGCAAGGATCTGTTTTGGGGCCACCGCTGTTTGCCATTTTTATAAATGATCTGGGTGTGGGCGTAGAAGGATGGGTTAGTAAATGTGCAGATGGCACTAAGGTAGGCAGAGTTGTGGATAGTGCCAACAGATGTTGTTGGTTACAGAGGGACATCGATAAGATGCAGAGCTGGGCTGAGAAGTGGCAAATGGAGTTTAATGTGGAAAAGTGTGAGGTAGTTCACTTCGGAAGAAGTAACAGGAATACAGAGTACTGGGCTAATGGTAAAATTCTTGGCAGTGTAGATGAACAGAGAGGTCTCTGTGTCCAGGAGCATAAATCCCTGAAAGTTGCCACCCAAGTTGGTAGGGTTGTTAAGAAAGCATATGGTGTGTTGACGTTTATTGGTAGGGGGATTGAGTTTTGGAGCCACAAGGTCATGCTTCAGCTGTACAAGACACTGGTAAGGCCGCATCTGGAGTATTGTGCGCAGATGCTGGAGATTAAAGTCAAGGTTAGAGTGGTTGCTGGAAAAGCACAGCAGGTCAGAGAGCATCTGCGGAGCAGGAAAATCGATGTTTTGGGCAAAAGACCTTGATTCCTGATGAAACATCGATTTTCCTGCTCCTCGGATGCTGGCTGACCTGCTGTGCTTTTCCAGCACCATTCTAACCTTGACTCTAATCTCCAGCATCTGCAGTACCCAACGTTAAGGGCATTTAAATGAGCATTGGACATACATATGGATAATGGAATGGTGTAGGTTAGTTGGGCATCAGATTAATTTCACAGGTTGGCGTAACATCGCGGGCCAAACGGCCTGTACTGCGCTGTAACGCTCTATGTTCTATGTAAACATGTAAACATGTCGGTTCAACTGGCAGTTAACTAAGCAAATGAAATGTTAGCATTCATTGTGAAAGCACTCAAATATAAGAGCAGGAATGTACTGTTGAAGCTATATAAGGCTGTGGTCAGACCTCATCTGGAATATTTTGAGCAGTTTTGGGCCCAGTATCAAAGGAAGGGTCTACTGGCATTGGAGAGGGTACAGAAGAGGTTTACAAGAATGGGATGAAGGGCTTGTCATATGAGGAGTAGTTGAGGACTCTAGGTCTGTACTCAGTGGACTTGAAAATGATGAGGGGGGGAATCTCACAGAAACTTACAGAATACTGAGATGTCTGGATAGAGTGGACATGGAGAAGATGTTTCCACTAGATGGAGTGACTGGGATCAAAGGGCACAGCCTCAGGCTGAAGGGACGATCCTTTAGAACTGAAATGAGGAGGAAGTTCTTCAGCCAGAGGGGTGGTGAATCTGTGGAGTCGTTGAGTGTATTAAAGACAGAGATAGATAGTTTCTTGATTAGTAAGGGTTACAGGAAGAAGGCAGGAGAATGGCATTGAGAAACATATCAGCCATGATCAAATGATGAGAGAGAGAGACAAAAGAAACTGCAGATGTTGGAATCCAAAGTAGACAGGCTGGAGCCTGGAAGAACACAGCAAGCCAGGCAGCATCAGGAGGTGGAGAAGTGGCCTAATTCTGCTCTGATATCTCATGGTCTTAAGAGAGACAGAAAGATTAAAGAAAAATACAGATATTGTAAACGAAAGATTAAATATTTCCAACAACAGTGTTCAGTGCCAGAAAATGTGTTTGTCAGTAATTACGATTTATTCTGCTGTTACATAGTATAATAGACCAGTTAAATGTAACTTGTATTGAGTGAGTAACTAACAGGTAACTACAGTAGCTTCATACCTTTATGTGGAATTCAGTGTTGAGGCTCTACTGTAGATAAATTGTGAAGATTTAGATTAACGCAGATATAAGCTTCTGTTTTAGATTAGATTCCCTACAGTGTGGAAACAGGCCCTTCGGCCCTACAAGTCCACACCAACCCTCCGAAGAGTAACTCACCCAGTCCCATTGACTAATGTACCGAACACTGTGGACAATTTAGCATGGCCAATTCACCTGACCTGCACATCTTTGGACTGTGGGAGGAAACCGGAGCGCCCGAAGGAAACCCACGCAGACACAGGGACAAAGTGCAAACTCCACACAGTCACCCGAGGCAGGAATCGAAAAGTGCAAACTCCACACAGTCACCCGAGGCAGGAATCGAACCCAGGTCCCTAGTACTGTGAGGCAGCAGTGCTAACCACTGAGCCATTGAGCCACCCCATTTTCATTTAATTGTAGATATGTGGGCCTGGGAACCTGCTGTCTCATTTATTCCACTATTAGTTACCTATAGGGTGCCTGTTAGCTCAGTTGGCTGGATAGCTGGTTTGCAATGCAGAGGTAATGGTATCAGCGTGCGTTCAATCTCTGCACCAGCGTAGTGACCCACAAGTTAAACCATCAGTCATCTCTCTCTAATGACATGGAAAGAGATTGAATCAGTTATGACAATACTCCCTGGAGTTTTGAAGAACAAGAGAGTTCTCCTAGACGCAGGTAAAATTCTAACAGGACTCGGAGACAGATCAAATGCAGAAAGAATGTTTCTGATGACACAGGAAGTCCAGAGCCAGGGGTCACAATTTAAGGATGATGGGATAGGCCTGAGGTGAGGAGGAAATGCCTTCACCCAGAGAGTGGTGAGCCTGTGGAATTCTCTGTATTGAAAATAGTTGAGGCCAAAATGTGGAATGTCTCCAAGATGGAGTTAGATATAGTTCTTTACAGCTAAAGGATTATAGAGTAACAGCCGGAAAAGCATAAATGAGCTGACCAGGTAGACAAACCTTTATCCGAAATCCCAAACTCTGAAAAGCTCCAAAATCCGAAGGTTTCATCATGAAGTTTTTATCTCATTAACAAGGTTGTCTGGCGTGCAAACAGTTAGCCCAACTCCACACCCACTCGATGTGGGTGGGCGTGGCCCAGCACTGGCAGGCTTCAGTTCTGTCTCGGCCCCTAGTACTCACAGTGAGTCTGCTGTTTGATAAGATTTTTTTTTAAATTTTGCTGTCAAACTGTCACTTATTCTGAAATTGCCCATAGTCTGGGGACACAGAATCAGTGCTGCGTCCTCTACTTTTTGTCATTTACATAAATGATTTGGATGTGAGCATAAGAGGTACAGTTAGTAAGTTTGCAGATGACACCAAAATTGGAGGTGTCGTGGAGAACGAAGAGGGATACTTCAGATTACAACAGGATCTTGACTAGGTGGGCCAATGGGCTGAGAAGTGGCAGATGGAGTTTAATTCAGATAAATGGGAGGTGCTGCATTTTGGGAAAGCAAATCTTAAAAGGGACTTATACACTTAATGGTAAGGTTCTAGGGAGTGTTGCTTTGTGCAGGTTCATAGCTCCTTGAAAGTGGAGTTGCAGGTAGATTGGGTAGTGAAGAAGGCATTTGGTATGCTTTCTTTTATTGGTCAGAGTATTGAGTACAGGAGTTGGGAGGTCATGTTGTGGCTGTACAGGACATTGGTTAGGCCACTGTTGGAATATTGCATGCAATTCTGGTCTCCTTCCTATTGGAAAGATGTTGTGAGAGGGTGGTACAGCTATGGAATGAGCTGCCAGAGGAAGTGGTGGAGGCTGGTACAATTACAACATTTAAGAGGCATTTGGATGGGTATATGAATAGGAAGGGTTTGGAGGGATATGGGCCGGGTGCTAGCAGGTGGGACTAGATTGGGTTGGGATATCTGGTTGGCATGGATGGGTTGGACCGAAGGGTCTGTTTCCATGCTGTACGCCTCTATGAGTCTATGTGCTGGCTAGATGGATTAGCCTTGGGAAATGCAAGCTTCTATGATTAGATGGAGTGCAATAATTCTTGGAAATTACAGACAAACAAACAAGGAATATATCTCTCAAGCTGTGGAACACGCCTCATGTATAAGACCAGACAGTGAGTGAGAACGAGTTATGGCCCACCATGACTACCAACCATGATGCTATTCAAACTAGTGCCATCTGCCTGCACGTGGTCTGTATCCCTCTATCCCCTGCTTGTTCCTGCATCTGTCTCAATGACTCGTAAACATTACTAATGTATCTGCTTCTGCCACATCTCCTGGTAGTGCATTCCAGACACCTACCACCCTCTGTGCGGAAAAGAACTTGCCTCTCACCTCTCCAATTAGGGATGAGCAATAAATGCTGGCTTAGCCAGTGACGCCCTCATCCTGCAAATGAATTAAAAACAAAATGTTTAGCAAGATAATAGACCATTGGTGTGTGGTTTTAGAAGCCCTGTAGAGATTAATAACTCAACGTTATTTTCTGAGAAACTAGTAACTATCAAAAATCATATCTTACCTTCCAAACAATTCTGAAAAAGCCCACACTGCTTTTAATTGTCACAGCACACTTTCTGCAGATTTGTACTCTCCAATGGACCAAGTTTAAAGTTACTCCCAGTTTAGGCTCATTTCTCCCTGTTTTGCTCGGCGGCACGGTGGCACAGTGGCACAGTGGTTAGCACTGCTGCCTCACAGCACCAGAGGCCTGGGTTCAATTCCTGACTCAGGCGACTGACTGTGTGGAGTTTGCACATTCTCCCTATGTCTGTGTGTGTTTCCTCCCACAGTCCAAAGATGTGCAGGTCAGGTGAATTGACCATGCTAAATTGCCTGTAGTGTTAGGTAAAGGGGTAAATGTAGGAGAATGGGTGGGTTGCGGGTCAGTGTAGACTTGTTGGGCCGAAGGGCCTGTTTCCACACTGTAAGTAATCTAATCTAATGACCCATATTCTTTGCAAGTTGTTTCCATGGTTTCTTATGAGAATTCCCAAACCAGCTTCCAGCAGCCCTGTGATTTCTTCATGTGGCTCACACGAGGGCCAGTCTTCGAGTGTTTGTTAAAACTCCACAGGTTCCATCTCTTCAACCAGAGCGTGAGTTCACACCAACAGTCTGCCCACGGAGATGCTTCCTTCTCCCTCTCTCGAGGACTCTCTCTGTCACTGTAAATCTGACAGTGCCAGACCAGCTACTCACGCTCTGGTTGAAGAGATGGAACCTGTGGAGTTTTAACAAACACTCGAAGACTGGCCCTCGTGTGAGCCACATGAAAAAATCACAGGGCTGCTGGAAGCTGGTTTGGGAATTCTCAAAAGAAACCATGGAAACAACTTGCAAAGAATATGGGTCATTAGATTAGATTACTTACAGTGTGGAAACAGGCCCTTCGGCCCAACAAGTCTACACCGAACTGCAACCCACCCACCTCAGTCTTGCAGCATGTTCATGAGTTAAAATAAAGGGCAGAGGATAGGAGAAAATTTGAGGAAGATGATAGATCTGGACAGAGCACTTGCCCCTCTGTTGGCCTGTCAGACAAGCCCCCACCTTGCCATCCATGAGACCATTGAAACACATGAAAAATTGACAAGTATCCAAACATGCCAGAAGGTGTTAGTGCTATAGAATCCGGGCAGAAACAGGGCATTTGTCCCATTGAGTTCCACACCAACTCACTGAAGAGCATTCTACCCTGACCTGACCCCAACACCACATTTCCCATGGCCAATCCGCAAAACCAGTGCATCCCTGGACACTATGGGACAATTCCTAACCTGCACATCTTTGGACTGTAGGAGGAAACTCCACGGGGTACAGGGAGAATATACAAACTCCACACAGACAGTCACCTGAGGCTGGAATTGAACTTGGGATCCTGGCACGATGAGATAGCAGTGCTAACCACTGAGCCACCATGCTACCCAGAAGTGACTCATTGAAAGAAAGATTTGCAACTGTTCAACATCTCTCACAAACCCAGTGCATCCCAAAGTGTTTTATTGTCAACAAAGTACTCAGGAAGCGGGAAAGTACTTGGGAAGTGCAGTTGCTCTTGTGGGAAACACAACAGCCGATTCAGACAGAGCAAGATCCCAGAAATATCAACACGACAATGTCTGGAACATCTGTTTGCAAGGTAAACAATGTTCAGAACAAACTCTTTCTCATCTGTCTCAGAAGGAAGGGTAGACCTCAGCGTAACGTCTATTCATTAGGTGGCATGGGGCTGGGAGCTGTGCTCAGTCTCCAAGAGGGTACTATTAACTGACAACTTCCTGACTACGAGGTCAGATTGCAATCCAATGAACCACGGTTGACATTGAACTGGATGTGTTACTGCCTAGTGATGTTGCTAAAGCTTTCACTGTGCCTGACCAGTCGATCCATTTTTAGCTTTGTCAGCATTCCCTGACTCGGACTCAGGTTTCAGCTATTAGAACGTGAAGAATAATTTCTGTAGGCATTGAGCCAAGCCCCTTTTTGCAGCCAACGTTCTTGACTAATTTATTTCTCAACACAGTCAGCAAACTTCAAATGTAAAATTCAGCTCGCCTGTCATCAATCAGCACCTATCTGGGTTGGGCTTCCCTTGTTCAAGGAATGTGTTGCATGTTGAAACTTCATTCAAGCCTGTACTGTGACAATGCCAGCTGTCGGGAAGCTGATGTACAGTCTATTAGAGAGCTGATGGCACGTGAAATGAATGACCCCTGGTTTAGTTTCACCTTGAAATGAATAATTACCTCCTCAGCCCGCGGCAGAGTTGATCAGAGGCCTGCCCGGTGAATCAAGTGGGTTCCCACAGGATCAAAGGGAAAAGAAAGAATTTGCGCTTTTATTGCCATTTATCTTTGCAATCTCAGGACATTACAAAGCACTTCACAGACAATGAGGTGCTATTGAACTGTAAGAAGTGACTAATTTACACAGGGAGTTTGCATCAACTCATCTTCTGTTTTTTAATGGTGTTGACTGAAGGATAAATATTGACCTAAGATAAGTAGCACCCCCTGTTCCTCTGATGTAGTGCCAAACAGTCCATTTGAGAGAGCAGAGGGAACTTCCACGTTGCAGCACTCTCTCACTAGGGCCTGAACCCCCCCCCCCATGTCCTAGCCCCCTACCCTAACACCAGACCTTGTTATCTCATAGGTTGAAGTGGGTACTGCAGATGCTGGAGATTAGAGTCAAGATTAGAGTGGTGCTGGAAAAGCACTGCAGGTCAGCCAACATCCGAGGAGCAGGAAAATCAACGTTTCGGGCAAAAGCCCTTCATCAGGAATCATTCACCCTCCCAGTCAAATCATTATTGACTCCTTTGTCTGTCTTCTCTCCCTTTGGGCTCTATCCCTACCTATCATTTATTCCTTACCCCCTCCCCCCACCCTATCTTCTGCATATAAACCAACATTTTCCTAGCTACCACCAGTTCTCAGGAAGGGTCGCTGGACCAGAAATATTAACTCTGATTTCTCTCCACAGATGCTGCCAGACCTGCTGATCTTTTCCAGCAACTTCGGTTTTGTTTCTGATTTACGGCATCCGCAGTTTTTTTTGTCTAACTAGGGGAGAGCCTTGGCTTTTAAGCTCAAGTCTCAGGAGTGGGGTTTGAACTCGATGACCCTCTGACTAGGTGCCAATAAAGTTACAGAGATACAACTGAGCAATTGGAATCTTCTTCTCAATTGCCCCCATCCATCCTCCCTACCTGCAGTATGAAATACTTTCAAGTTTCAATTATTGGAGTTGAGAACATTAAATAAAATATATTTGTTGGTATAACACAAAGGTGAATTATTTGTGAAGGTTGAATACCGCCCACGCTAGAGAAATTCAATATTTGAATGCTGCAGTGCCTGAGTCCAGAAGGAGGTGTTGTTTGCATCCTTATAGAGTTTAATAAGATGAAGATAAAAGGCTTTGATTATCAATCTGCTGTCTCAATATTTCCAGTAGGTCTCCGCCAAATTCTGCTTGATCACAACTTAACCAATCTTCACAAAGGAATGCTGTAATGTTGTAATGTTGCTCGTTGGTCTAATGTAGAAAATGCAACAGACAGGTTTTTAAATTTATTATTGGGATGAGGGCATCACTGGAAGGCAGCATTTATTACCCATCCCTAATTGCCCAGAGGGCAGTTAAAAGTCAACCACATTGCTGTGGGTCTGGAGTCACATGTAGGCCAGACCAGGTAAGGATGGCAGTTTCCTTCCCTAAAGGACATTAAGTGACCCAGATGGGTTTTTTTCCAACAAGAAAATGGATTCATGGTCGTCATTAGATTAGATTAGATTACTTTACAGTGTGGAAACAGGCCCTTCGGCCCAACAAGTCCACACCGACCCGCCAAAGCGTAACCCACCCCTACCCCTACATTTACATTTACCCCTTACCTAACACTAAGGACAATTTAGCATGGCCAATTCACCTGACCTGCACATCTTTGGACTGTGGGAGGAAACCGGAGCACCCGGAGGAAACCCACGCAGACACGGGGAGAACGTGCAAACTCCACAGCAATAATAATACCACTCAGCCATCACCTCCCCAATTTTGTGCACACCAAATTGCCAGTTACAGGTGTTGGATGAGGGATAAAAGTTGTCCAGGAAGGGCAACTTCTGACTCAGAGATATGAGACTGCTCAGGATTGTTATTCAGGCTTTTCAAATCAGTCTGTTCAGACAAAGATGGCACGGTGGCTCAGTGGTTAGCTCTGCTGCCTCACAGTGCCAAGGAGCTTGGTTTGATTCCACTATCAGGTGACTGTCTGGGTGAAGTTTGCATGTTCTCTCTGTGTCTTTGTGGGTTTCCTCTGTGTTCCTATTGCAGTCCAAAGATGTCCTGGTTAGGCAGATTGCCTGTACTAAATTTGCCCCATACTGTCAAGGTATGCGCAGGCTGGGTGGATTAGCCATGGAAAATGCACGGATATGGATCAGGATGGGATGCTCTTTGGAGGGTTGGTGCAAGACCAGATGGGCCGAATGGCCTGTTTCCACACTGTAACGATTCTATGTTATGACACATCTCTGGAGCAGGTGGGACTTGAACCCTTGTCTCCTGGCTCAGAGGTAGGGACACTACCATTGTCTGACAAGAGCCCTAAATAAGCTGATACCAATTTAAAGATTTCTTCTGGAGAGTGAACAGAGTAAGAACATTCATTTAAGCAATTTGGTATCTCGCCTTTTCATTCTGAAGTTGTCTTGCTTCCATACCTTATGCCTCTCTTTCCTTCCCTTCTGTTCCTGGCGACGCTGTCACTCAAATTCTCAGTTGTGGTTTGTCTCTGAATCAGATAGTTGTGGTTTAGAATCTGGTCTAGAATCTGGTCTGATATTCCAGTGCAGTACACACGGAGTGCTGCACTGTCAAAAGTGCCATCCTTCAGATGATAAACTAACATTGTGTTCTCCACTCTTTGGTGAACATAGTGGAGTGGCATGGTATCTCAGTGGTTAGCACTGCTGCCTCAAAGTGACCCAGGTTCAATTCCAGCCTCCGGTGACAGTCTTTGCGAATTGTGCACATTCTCCCCCTGGAATCATAGCATTCCTACAGAATGGAAACAGGCTATTCTGCCCTATAAGTCCACACTGATCCTCCAAAGAGTAACCCAAGTAGACCCATCCCCCTATACTCTACATTTACCTCTAACTAATGTACCTAACCCACATATCCCTGAACACTATAGGCAATTTTAGTATGGTCAGTTCACCTAACCTGCACATCTTTGGACTGTGGGAGGAAACCAGAGCACCCAGAGGAAACCCATGCAGATAGGGGGAGAATGTGCAAACTCCACACAGACAGTCGCCTGAGGCTGGTACCAAACCCGGGTCCCTGACACTGTGAGGCTAACCACTGAGCCACCGTGCTGCCCCATGTCTGCATGGGTTTCCTTCCACGGCCCAAAGATGCACAAATTAGGTGGATTGGCCAAGCTAAATTACCCATAGTGTTCAGGGATGTATAGGTTATGCTCATTAGCCATGGGAAATGCAGGATTATAGGGATAGAGTACGGAGATGGGATGCTTTTTGGAGGGTGGGTGTGGACTTGTTGGGCTGAATGGTCTGTTTCCATACTGTAGGGATTTATGCAAATAATATAGAATCGACGTTCCGGGCATAATCCCATGGTGTACTGGACAAGTTTTTTTTTAATTTAACCTATTTGTTTAGTCCACCCGTTCAGAGATGTTATGACACACTTCTGGAGCAGCTGGGATTTAAACTTAGGTCTCCTACCTCAGACTCTATCACTGCACCACGCGACCTGAAACTGGGAATGTGTTCCTCCGGCAATTTGGTGTGCACAAGTTGGCTATTGCATTTCCTAGGAGGAGAAAGTGAGGACTGCGGATGCTGGAGATCAGAGCTGAAAATGTGTTGCTGGAAAAGCGCAGCAGGTCAGGCAGCATCCAAGGAACAGGAGAATCGACGTTCCGGGCATAAGCCTGAAGAAGGGCTTATGCCCGAAACGTCGATTCTCCTGTTCCTTGGATGCTGCCTGACCTGCTGCGCTTTTCCAGCAACACATTTTCAGCTATTGCATTTCCTACATTGCCCGAGTGAGCAAAGCTGTGAGATACGTTGGTGAAGCCACAGCTGGAACTCTGTGTTCAGTTCCACTCGCCTCATGAAGGGGAAGGAAGTGATTGCACTGCACAGGGGGTGCAGGGGAGATTTCCCAGGATGTTTGCCTGGGATGGATTCGTTTTGCGATGAGGAGAGGCTAGACAAGCTCAGATTGTTTTCTTTGGAGCAGAGACTAAGAGACATGGGGTTCAAATCCCACCACCTGCTCCAGAGGTGTGTAGTAACATCCCTTAACAGGTAGATTAAAAAATATAGGTTAAATAAAAAGAAACAATGTCCAGGACACCACGGGATTCTATATTTTTCTTATAGAACCCCATAGTATGGAAACAGGTCATTCAGCCCTAAACATCCATACCAACCCTCCAAACAACATCCCTCTACCTGTAACCCTGCATTTCCCACAGCTAATGCACACTGTTTGAGGTATTTATGATGATGAGAGGCATGGACAGGGTGGATAGGAAGGAGCTGACCCCTCAGTTGAAAGGTCAGTTCCAAGGGATATAACTTAAAAGTGAAAGGCATGAGGCTGAGAGAGGACTTTTGGAAAACATTTCTCTCCCATTGGATGGTGGGTATCTGGAATACATTAGGTGGTGAGGTGGGAAACCCCACAACCTTTAAATGAATTTCGATGTGAACTTGAAGTGTCACAACATTCATGTGGGGACAAATGCAGGAAAGTGGAACTAGGGTGGATTGAGGGTAGCTTTTAGCAAAAATTCCATTTAATGCAATACCTTCTACAGAAAGCATTGTCTACCGAAAGCACAATAGAGGATTCAACCACAGGTGATGTATATCTCTTATGAGGTGTAGTGGACAGCGAAGAAGGTTACCACAGAATACAATGGGACCTCGATCAGATGGGCGAATGGGCTGAGGAGTGGCAGGTAGAGTTTAATTTAGTTAAATGTGAGGTGTTGCATTTTGGAAAGGCAAATCAGAGCAGGACTGATGCACTTCATGGTAAGGTCCGGGGGAGTGTTGCTGAACAAAGGGACCTTGAAGTGCAGGTTGATAGCTCCTTGAAAGTATAGTCGTAGATAGACAGGATAATGCAGAGAGCATTAGGTATGCTTGTCTTTATTGGTCAGTGCATTGAATATAGGAGTAGGGAGTCATGCTGTGTCTATACAGGACATTGGTTAGGCCACTTTTGGAATATTGTGTGCAATTCTGGTCTCATTGCTATAGGAAGGATGTTGTGAAACTTGAAAGGATTCAGAAAAGATTTACAAGGATGTTGCCAGGGTTGGAGGATTTGAGCTATAGGGGGAGGTTGAACAGACTGGGGCTGTTTTCCCTGGAGCATCAGAGGCTGAGGGGTGACCTTATCGAGGTTTATAAAATCATGAGGGGCATGGATAGGGTAAGTAGATAAGGTTTTTACCCTAGGTTGGGGGAGTCCAAAACTAGAGGGCATAGGTTTAGGGTGAGAGGGGAAAGATATAAAAATGACCTGAGGGGCAACTTTTTCACACAGAGGGTGGTACGTGTATGGAATGAGCTGCCAGAGGAAGTGGTGAAGGTTGGTACAATTGCAACATTTAAAAGGCATTTGGATGGGCAAATGAATAGGAAGGGTTTAAAGGGATATGGGCCAGGTGCTGACAATTGCGACTAGATTAATTTAGAATATCTGGTTGGCTTGGACAAGTCGGACAGAAGGGTGTACGTCCGTGTTCTGCATCACTATGACTACGACTCCATGACATAAACACAGTGGCTACAAGCGCATAGCAATTCTGAAATGAGTAACTCACCTCCTGACTTCTCAAAGCCTGGCTACAATTTACAAGGTGTAAGTCAGGAGTGTGACAGAATGGCTAGTTCTGCTTGTTTTCCATGTGATCTAACCTTGTTAACCAGTCTACCATGAGGAACCTTGTTGAGAGCCCTTACTGAATTCCTTACTGTAGATCACATCCATTGCTCTGCCCTCATCAATCCTCAGTGGTGAGTCCAGTTGAATTTCTAATCATAAGTAACCCCCAGGATGTTGATAGTAGGGGCCTCAGTGTGATAACAGCGTTGAAAGTTAAGGGTCAGTAATTAGATTGTCTCTTATTGGAGATGACCGTTGCCTGGCATTTATGTATGACAAAATGTTATTTACCTCTTGTCAGCCCGAGCCTGGATATTGTCCAGCTGTTGTTGACTTTGGACATGGACTGTTTCAGTATCTGAGGAGTCATGAATGGTGCTGAACATTGTGCCATCATCGGCGAACATCTGCATTTCTGACCTTATGATGGACAAAAGGTTGTTGATGTAGCAGTTGAAGATGGTTGGGCCTTTTCTCTATGAAGTAATACCACCGCCCAATCCAGATGCTAATGATAGAGAAAAAGAAGCAAACTTACTTTCCCCTATCATCCTGCAGTTATATCAGTGCAAGCCCCTTCAGCAAGCACTGCTTGTCTAATGGAAACCAGCAGAGACAGGGAAGGCTCACCAATTTGACCTCAAGTTGTCGTGAACACTCCTCACCCTACTGTTGACAGAGATGTATCAAGTCAATGACTTGAGGAGGGATGGGAGAGCCATAAGGCAAATGGACAGTAAAAGTTGTAAAAGTTCATCTGTGTGGATGTTAATCAATGTTTGTGTCAGGGTTGGGGTGAGCTATCAGAACTTGGAGCAAAAAGGGCTTGAAGCATCACAGAACATAGTGATATTAGTATTGAAATGCAATAATCAGAGTGGAAGTCTGAAGGTAGAATTTGACCTTGTGTTCTCCTTGACCAGCCTTCTGTCTTGAACCCAAACTCATGGATGATGGTGACAAAACAACACGACAAAAGGTAAACAGACTGTTTTTTAGATACTTAGATAAATGGTTGGGACTTAAACTTAATAAGGCACCTGAACAGAATGAGAAATATCCAAGGATATTGAAGGAAGTGAGGGTAGAAATTGCAGGGGCACTGACAATAATCCTTCAGTCTTCCTTAGACTCAGGGGAGGTGCAGGGGGCCTGAAGAAAGGCAAGCATAATGGTTCAAAAAAGGTTTCATGGTTAAACCCAACAGTGACACACCAGGAGAAAGGGAGGACAGTTGCTGGAGTTAAGAGTCAAAAAGTGTGGTGCTGGAAAAGCACAGCAGGTCAGGCAGCATCCGAGGAGCAGGAGAGTCGACGTTTCGAGCATAAGCTCTTCAATAGAAATGATACACCTGTCTGTTTAACATTAGCAATGGAAATATCTTGAAGCAATTAGTCAGGACCGAATTAATAATCATATGGGGAAGGTGTAGGTTCATTAGGAAGAGCCTGTATGGATTTCTTGAGGGAAAATTGTGTTCAGTTAACTTGCTGGCGTATTTTGTCGAGGTTCTGAAGAAGGGTCCTGCAAGACCTGCTGAGTTTCTTCAGCGATTTCAGTTTTTCTTTCAGATACCAGCTTCCACAGTTCTTTGTTTTGTTTTGAAGAGGTAAGAGATATAGTTGATGAGGTTAATGCTGTAGATATTGTGTAAATGACCTTTCAAAAGACATTTCAGCCAGTGCCCGAAACAGACACATGAGGGAAGTTATAGCCCATGGTATAAAAAGGTCAATAGAAACTTGGATATAAAGATAGGAAAGATAGTGTAATAGTAAATGGATACTTTTCAGTTTGGAGGAAAGTTTGTAGTTCAGAGGTTGGTTTTGAGATCCTTGAGATCCTTGAGATGCAGAATAGACAACAGGATGGGGAACCTATCAACAAACACTGCATACTCAAACTACTGGACCTGTGCCTCACAACACACTTCACATTCAACAACCAAATATATGAACAAATCAACGGCACACCCATGGGCTCACCCATCTCTGGACTCATAGCAGAAGCAGTAATGCAAAGATTAGAACAAACAGTCTAACTGCAAATTCAACCCAAACTCTGGGTCAGATATGTGGATGACACCTTAGTAATCATTAAAAACACCGAAATAGAGAACACACACCGGATCATCAACGCCATACTCACAGGAATCCGATTCACTAGAGAGGAAGAAAAGGACAACCAACTCCCATTCCTAGAAGTGCTGGTACAGAGAACACAGAACGTAGAATTCACCACAAAGGTATACAGGAAAGCCACACACACAGACCGAGTCCTGAACTACGAAAGCAATCACCCCAACACACACAAAAGAAGATGCATCAAGACACTGTTCAAAAGGGCCACA
>NC_057731.1:48587768-48589514 GCF_004010195.1 Chiloscyllium plagiosum | reverse complement strand
AGACAAGCCAGGAAATGGGAATCCTGTGCCAACCGCCTAAGCGCCACATACGAACAACTCCAGTTCCTGCATGAATGCCGAAAGAATCGAATCCTTCCACCATGTGTCTCCGATTCAGACCACCAGTCAACAACCCACAAACCGGAGACACAGCCAGACAGAACGGATTCAGGATGATCCAGGTAATGATTACAGACGCACACAACAGACTACACAAATACAGACAAGAAATTGCGCGCCGAAAATCGTTAATTTCAAAAACCACCAATCAGGAATGGACCCGGACCATAGAACAGGCCGTCACCATAGGACAGAACAGGACCACACACCGCAAAAAAATGGCACTAAAAGAAAAAATGGCCAAACTAACACACAACAGAGATGACACCACAACACACACCTGGGTTAGAAACCTCTCCGACAGACAGCTCACAGACACGGAAGGAACAATACTGGCCAAGGGACCCAACTACAACCACAGGGACGCCAAGACAGCAGACTTCCTAGCAGCACTAGAATGCACACTCAGAAACAATGGACTGACAGAAGAGACACAACAAACAGTGAGGCAAAGCATCATACCCCTGATAACAAGGAAAAGACAAACACATAACCTCAACACCAAGGAGAGGGAAGCACTAAAATCACTAAGAAATAATAAGAACATAATCATACTACCAGCAGACAAAGGCAGAATGACGGTAATCCTGGACAAAGCAGAGTACATCCAGAAAGCGCAACAACTACTTGCAGATACCAACACCTACCAAAAGAGGGAGTTTGACCCCACCCCACAGCTCACCAATAGGATAAACAACACACTGAGGAACCTGCAAAAAAACAGATTACCAGGTTTGACCTACAGAGAATGAAACCTGAAAGCAATAACACCCCCAGATTCTATGGACTACCTAAAGTGCACAAACCAGACATCCCACTCAGACCCATCGTACCGCTACCAGGGACACCATCACACAAACTGGCTAAAGAACTACAACAGAAACTGAAACAACTGATCAGCGGATACAGTCAACACAGGAATTCTTGGACATCATCAAAAATATACACATAGACAAGGAAGAACCTATGATCTCATTCGATGTAACGTCACTGTTCACTCTATCGACAAAACCCTAGTCAGAGAAACAATAGCCAACCTGCTGGACATACAGAACAGACAACAGGACGGGGAACCTATCAACAAAGACTGCATACTCAAACTACTGTACCTGTGCCTCACAACACACTTCACATTCAACAACCAAATATATGAACAAATCAACGGCACACCCATGGGCTCACCCATCTCTGGACTCATAGCAGAAGCAGTAATGCAAAGATTAGAACAAACAGTCTTATCGCAAATTCAATCCAAACTCTGGGTCAAATATTTAGATGACACCTTTGTAATCAGTAAAAACATAGAAATAGAGAACATACACCGGATCATCAACGCCATACTCACAGGAATCAGATTCATTAGAGAGGAAGAAAAGGACAACCAACTCCCATTCCTAGACGTGATGGTACAGAGAACACCGAATGGAGAATTCACCACAAAGGTATACAGGAAAGCCACCTACACAGACCAAGTCCTAAACTACGAAAGCAACCACCCCAACACACACAAAAGAAGTTGCATCAAGACACTATTCAAAAGGGCCACAACACACTGCAGTACACCAGAACTGCAAAAAGAGGAAGAAGAACACCTATACAATGTATTCGCCAAAAACGGATACCCCC
>NC_057731.1:48566179-48587615 GCF_004010195.1 Chiloscyllium plagiosum | reverse complement strand
CACTACTATTATAGGACAAGCCAAACAGAGAACAGCCAGGGAATTCCTAGAGGCATAGCACTCATCCACAGATTCTATCAACAAACACATCAACCTGGACCCAATATACCGGCCACTGCAGCGGATAGCTGGAACTGACAACCGGAAGCGGCAGATTCAAGCCACTATAAATGCCGGAGGAAAGATCACAGAAGTGCTTCACAGGAGGCTCCCAAGCACTGAGGATGTCACCTAGACAGGGGACGAAACGTTGCAACACAAATTCCCAGCTTGGCGAACAGAACCACAACATGCTTGTCTTTTCCTAATAAATAGACCTTAGAGTGTAGGTGACAATTTCCTAGCTTGCCACTGGTACAAATTAGATTAGATTACTTACAGTGTGAAAACAGGCCCTTCGGCCCAACAAGTCCACACTGACACAGCGAAGCACAACCCACCCATACATTTACCCTTCACCTAACACTACAGGCAATTTAGCATGGCCAATTTACCTGACCTGCACATCTTTGGACTGTGGGAGGAAACCCATGCAGACACAGGGAGAATGTGCAAACTCCACACAGTCTGTTGCCTGAGGCAAGAATTGAACCCGGGTCTCTGAGACAGCAGTGCTAACCACTGTGCCACCATGGGAACTTTCTAGACTGTGAGGAAGGCAGCGTACAGCTACTAAAGGACATTGACACATCATGAGATGGGCAGATAGGTGGCAGGTGAAGTTTAAGTACACAGGCGTCTAAAGTGATCCATTTTTGGAACATGGTGAGACAGCATAAATGAAAGAGTTTCACTTTAAACGGTGTGCAGGAGCAGAAAGACTTGAGTGTGTAAAAATTTGATTTCCAGCATCCACAGTCCTTTCGGTTCTATTAAACGTGTAGGTGCTTAAGTCACTAAGGGGTGAGCAGTTGATAAAGCATACAGTGTCATTGAGCCATACAAGTCTACAGCATGGAAAAAGGCCTTTTGGCCCAACTTATCCTTGCCAACCGGTTTTCACAATTAGACTAATCCCATTTGCCTGCGTTTGATCCATACCCCTTCATCCCAATCCCATCCATGTACCAGTCCAAATGTTTTTTTTAAATGAAAAAACTGTACTCACTTCCACCACTATACACCATTCCAGAACTCACCACCCTCTGTGTGAAAAACTTGCCCCTCTAGGTCATTTTGTATCACTCCCCTCTCACCTTAAACGGATAGCCTCCAGTTTTAGACTCCCCTCCCTTGGGGATAAGTCGTTAGCTAGCTCCCTTATTGATGCTTCTTATGATTTGAAGGACCTCTGTACATTCACCCCTCAATCTCCTACACTGCAGAGACAAAAGTCCCAGACCTGCATCTCCTTTTAACTCAAACCTTCCAGTCCAGATAGCATCCTATTAAATCTTTTCTGCACACGTTTAATAATATTCTTTCTACAGTAGGGTGACCAGAACTGTACGCAGTACTCCAAATGCAGCCTTACCAATGTCGTGTATAGCTGCAACGAGACGTTCCAACTACTGTACTCAATTTGATTTAATCAATAGGGGCACAGAATACAAGAGAAAGGAGGACATACTGACCCTGTTTTTGTATACAGTTCTGGGTACCACACTTTAGGAAGGATATGAACGCATTGGAGAGAGCGCAGAAGAGGTTTATGAAAATAGTTCTGGGACGAGAAACTTGCGTTATGAAGATATTTTGGAGAGGTTATGATTGTTTTCCAGGAGGGGAGGAACTCTGAGGAGAGTTAATTGAAGGTTTCAACATAATGGATGGGCTGGAGTAGATTTAGGGAAATTGTTACTTCTCAGAAAAAAGGCAACATAACTTGCAAAAGAAGAGCATGTGAGAAAAAGGTTTTTCGGTCAGTGAATAATTTGGGTATGGAATGGATAGCCTGAAAATATGGTGGAGACAAGCTCAATCAAGACATTAAAGAGGGCATTGGATTGTCTAAATAGGAGCAATGTTGAGGGTCATGGTGAAAATCAGGAGAATGGCATGAAACCCGAATGCTCATTCCAAGAGCGAGTGCAGACACAATCAGCGAGTGAAGGGAAACGTGGAAGTAGGATGGATGACGTGTTTTTTCAGCCCTGTTGGTATGAGTGGCCTTATCTTATACTGTAACCCTTCTCCGATTCTCCTGCAATCGCTGACTTTCGGAGAAGCAGAAAGAGAACGAGAGAAAATTGGAAAAGTGACAAAGAAAGAGATCCACTGCAGTTACATAAAACGATTAAAAACGAGGAGAGGTACATGAGCAAAATAAATAATGCTCATGTGACATTACCTCAGGGGTGCCTAGCATTGCTTGGTTAATGTGTTACATTCTTTCCCTTTATTATATTCAAGACACATTTTGATATCTGTCATATAAAATTACCTGTCAGACTGAATAAATAGCTGGGAAACATAAGCAGCTCATGTTAGGCTGCAGGCATTTTATGTAGGAAAATTGATTAGCAGAACATTATTCTTACAAGCACCAGGAAGTGTTATGTAGTTGATTCCTGTTGAGTTAATAACTTGAGTGCCACAGAATTTAATTCACTTACCACAGCCTGAGTCATTTAGCAGAGATTCATGGTGGGGATTGTTAGAACACCCTCGTTAAAGGTGCAGGCTGAGGGCTGATCGAGGGGGGTTGTTGTAGCTGGACCCTTGCAAAGTGAAACTTTTCTGAAAGGTTTCACTGGGAAAAGATCAGCGTGAGCTCCAAGCAGGCAGAGTGGCAGGGCAGGGCACTTGGCCAGGGGGATGGCATCAAATTGCATTTTGTGCCTTGCTAATTTTGAATGAAATTATTCGGGTTGGCATTGCAAGTTGTCCTGATACCTCAGGTTTCGGGGGAAGGCCAAAAACAACAACATGCATTGACGTAGCACCGCTAATGGAATGAAATGTCCCATATAGCGTCACAGGAGTGGACACCAAAAGCCACAGCAGGAGATGTTTGGAGAGATGATTAAAATCTTGGCCGAAGAGGAAGGTTCGCAGAAGCATCTTCAAGGACGAGACAGAGAGAGATAGACAGACAGAGTCAGAGACAAACAGAGAGAGATAGAGAGAGGTAGAGGTTTTGGCAAGGTTAGGAGGGATGGGGTAGGGGTATAATTTCAGTGCACAGACCCCCAGGCAGCTGGAGCCTGATCACTGATGGTGCAACGATCAAAGTTAGAGGTTATAAAGAGACCAGACTTGGAGGAGTTCAGAGTTCTAGGGGAATGTGCAGTGTTAATAAGTCTGGGAGTGATCCAGAGATAGGGAGAGAGGGAGCCATTGTAACAATTTAAAATTAAGGAGGGGAATTGTAAAAATCAGGGATATTGCTGTCCCGGGTGCCAGTGTGGTCTGGTCTGTGAGCACAGATGATGGGTCAGCAGGTAAGCAGCAGGATGTTGGAGGAGCTCGTATTAACAAATTCCGACCTGAAATTCCTGACTTTTGATCCCAGTATCCCAACTGGAATATGGTGAGATTGCATTGGATGTGGAGACAGTGAACATCTGCTGTCATTAAACAGTTGGTTCAGTGTCTCGGAAATATTTAGAGGATGAAGAATGGTGGCTTGTGGAAAGTAACAAAGCTTTGCCAATATTGTTGTGTGTATAATTTGAAACATGTGTTGCTGAAAAAGCGCAGCAGGTCAGGCAGCATCCAAGGAGCAGGAGAATCGACGTTTCGGGCATAAGCCCTTCTTCAGGAATCGGGCTTATGCCCGAAACGTCGATTCTTCTGCTCCTTGGATGCTGCCTGACCTGCTGCGCTTTTCCAGCAACACATTTTTCAGCTCTGATCTCCAGCATCTGCAGTCCTCACTTACTCCTAGTGTGTATAATTTGCACTGTTACCTGCTGTGCTGTCTGCACTACTGCTGACCGTGGGGAGTTTGCTGCTATCCTCTTTGTGTCATAGAGTCATACAGCCATACAGCACAGAAACAGGCCCTTCAGTCCAACTCGTCCATGCCGACCAGATATCCTAACCTGATCTAGTCCCATTTGCCAGCACTTGGCCCATATCCCTCTAGGCCCTTCCTATTCATGTACCCATCCAGATGCCTTTTAAATGTTGCAATTGTACAAGTCTCCACCATTTCCTCTGGCAGCTCATTCCATACCATCCTCTGTGTGAAAAAGATGCCTCTTAGATCCCTTTTAAATTTTTCACCTCTCACCCTAAACCTATGCCCTCTAGTTCTGGACTCCCCACCCTAGAGAAATTACCTTGTGTATTTATCCTATCCATGATCCTCATGATTTTATAAACCTCTAAAGATCACCCTTCAGCCTCCGACGCTCCAGGGAAAACAGCCCCAGCTTGTTCAGCCTCTCCCTATAGCTCAAACCTTCCAACCCTGGCAACATCCTTGTAAATCTTTTGTGAACCCTTCCAAGTTTCACAACATCCTTCCGATAGGAGGGAGACCGGAATTGCATGCAATATTCCAAAAGTGGCCTAACCAAAGTCCTGTACAGCTGCAACATGACCTCCCAACTCCTGTACTCAATACTCTGACCAATAAAGGAAAGGATACCAAACGCTGCCTTCACTATCCTATCTACTTGCGACTCCACTTTCGAGGAGCTATGAACCTGCACTCCAAGGTCTCTTTGTTCAGCAACACTTGTGAAGGATTGGGATGTACAGGGACTGCTTGTTTCCACTGATGGAGGACACACACTCAGTAGTCAAACATGAATGGCCTTTTGTTTTAGACCCTGAGGGGACTTGACCAGTGGGTGGTGAAAGGATGTTTCCTCTTGTGGGAGAATCCAGAACTAGGGGCCACCCATTTAAGTGTAAAATTGGAAAATAGATTTTTTTTCTCTCAGAAGGATGTGGAATTCCCTTCCTTAAAAGGCAGTGGATGCAGAATCTTGCAATATTTTTAAAGCAGAGGTCGATAGATTCTTGATGACCAAGGGGATGAAAGATTATCGAAGAATACGCAGGAATGTAGAGTTGAGATTAAAATCAGATTGCTGAACAGTGGGCCAAGCTTGAGGGGCCGAGTGGCCTCTTCTCATTCTTTGCCCGTGTGCTCATATGTTCATAACCAAAATGTAGTTTATTACATCTGGGTACAAGTTACACTGATGTGATCAACATTACGAGGAGAGACTATGAGGAAGACATGGATTGTATGTCTTAATCCTTTGAAATCTGGACTGCCTCCCCTGGAATATGTGGCATTACCATAGGGTACTCCTCAATATTGAACTTTTCAGACCCTTACACCCTTAGCTCCCAAACAGATGTGCGGATGTGTCTTTTTGTGCTTAGAATTTTGAGGAGTAATCCTGCAGCATTTCTGAGATGTGTAGTTCTGTGCAATAATGTGAAATAACCTCAACAGGCCAGGTCCTGTCACCAAGTCACCCATTATTCGCTGATGCACAGTATGCTGGCTGTGGCCTAGCCAGCTCAGAGTCAGTCCTCAACTGAGGGGATTCTAATCTCCTGGTTATATCAGTCAGCCAGGGCGCTCCTGGTTGGCCCAGGTTAACAACCCCAATCAAGAACCTCCAGTCAGTAATGTCCTCCTGGTCCCAATCACTACACAATGGTTATTATATTTTCTCGTTGAGCTAAAGAGTCTGAAACTGGTGACATCGCAGAATGAGGTCATTTGGCCCACCCTGGCCCCCCCCCCGGAAGTCTGCAGCTCCCTCTCCTGTTCCCCACAGCTCTGCAAACTTTCTCACTTCAATTCCCTTTTGAAAGCTGTGATTGACTTGCCTCCACAACACTCTCGGATATCACGTTTCAAGCCCTCACCACTTGCTGCATGTAATTGTTTCGCCTCATTTCCGCACTCATTCTTTTACTGTCCACCCCAAATCCGTACCCTCTGGTCCTTGACACTTCCACCAATAGGAAGAGTTCCTTTGTATCTTTTATGCCCTCATGATTTTGATCCAAACCCCCCCTCACCTATCTTGGATCTGAAGTGATCAATCTTACCTTCCGCAATCCATCCACATAACTGACTCTTCTCACCCCTAGATTGATACTTGTAAAGTTTTTCTGCCTCTTTCACTAAAGCCTTCATGTCCTACCCTAAAGTGCAGTGCTCCGAGCTAGTTACTGAGTTGAGAATGAGTCAGTGTTTTGTAAAAATTCAGCATAACTTCCTAGCTTTTAGGATCCCCAGCAAGAATCTGTGGAGGTGACTTGGCTCTTGCCTGCTGGCAGGGGAGCTGGTGAAAGATCCACGGTGCCTCCTTTTGGAAAAGTCTTCCCATCAGGCAGCTGAGAGGCCAACCACGGATCATTGCTCTGGGGCAGGACCCCAGGAATAGAGATCCCACTCCTATAGAAAGCTGCTGGCCAATCAGGGGCTGACAGCTCTTTTGGCTCAGTAACAGCATGAGCAGACATGACCAGAAGGCACCAATGGAAGTCAAGGATTGAAATACGACGTGGGTCACGGGTATGGCTAGAGTAGGCCATTCCGCCCCTTGAGCCTGCTCCACCATGGCTGAGCTGGTGTCTCCACATTCCCATCTACTCCCTGATAGCTATTCACCCACTTACTTGTCAGGAATCTGCCTCTGCTTTAAATTTGTTCAAAGACTCTTCTGATGAAGAGAATTTGAAGGAGAGAGGACGAAGTCTCTCAGGGTGAATTGAATTGAATTGAATTAATTGTCATGTGTATCGAGGCACAGTGAAAAGCTTTGTCTTGCGAGCAATACAGGCAGACCACAGAGTTAAGCAGCATAGATAAATAAATAATAGGTAAACAATAGCAAAAACAAAAACACAGGTACAGGCAAACGTTAAGAGTTTGTGAGTCCATTCAATATTCTAACAACAGTAGGGTGGAAACTGTTTCGAAACCGGCTGGTGCATGTGTTCAGGCTTCTGTACCTTCTCCCCGATGGTAGAGGTTGTAGAAAAGCATTGCCAGAATGGGATGGATCTTTGAGAATGCTGGTGGCCTTTCCTTGACAGCGGGCCTGGTAGGTGGAATCTGTAGATGGGAGGTTGGCCTTTGTGATTGTCCAGGCTGAGCTCACCACTCTCTGTAACCGTCTCTGATCTTGAATGGTACAGTTGCCATACCAGGTAGTGATACATCCAGACAGAATGCTCTCGATGGCACACCGATAAACGTTGGCAAGGGTATTCGCCGTCAGGCCAAATTTTCTCAGCTGCCTGAGGAAGAAGAGACATTGTTGGGCCTTTGTAACTAGTGCGTCCACATGAAGAGTCCAAGAAAGCTCGTTGTGGATGACCACTCCCGGGAGTTTGATACTCTCCACTCATTCCACCTGTGTGATGTTGATTTGTGAGCTGAGGGTTAAGACCGTGTCCAGGGACAGCAAGCCAGTGACCGTGTGCAGTGACACCCTGCTTTCCACTACCGGGTCCCTCGCTGAAACACTAAGCGCCAATTGAAGGAGTCAGACCCTCTGCCCAGTTGCAAATGTTTACATGTTGTACATACCTCATGGTAACAGGCCAGTCTGCAGTTGGGTTAATATTATGGGATTGAGTCGTCAATGGTGTCATTCATTGCTAATTGAAGGAGTGGGGAGATTGACCAGGGGCTTGCCTGACCGTGGCTTCATTAGGGGAGATGGAGGAAGGCAAGATTATCAGGCACCACTGAAAATTACTGACAATTCGTCCCAGATGAAAGAGGGCAGAATCATCCCCTGACTGGAATCTGGCGGGAAGGTGATGGAAAGGGAACATCAGGGAGATCACCTCGCCCCCTTCCCCCACTGCAGGAAGGAAGTGGAAGGCCCGAACTCGGCTTTCCTACCTCACTGCCAACTGAGACCCTTCCATTTTTAAAAAATTCGCTTACAGGAATGGACGCCACTGGCTGCCTATCAGTTACTGCCCGTCCCTACCTGCCCCTGAACTGAGTAACTTACTAAGGCATTTCAGAGGGCAGTTGAGAGTCAACCACATTGCTATGGGTCTGGAGTCACATGTAGGCCCGACCAGGCGAGGATGGCAGATTTCCTTCCATGGAGGACATTAGTGAGCCAGATGGATTCATGGTCATCATTAGATTCACAATTCTGGATTTACTTTTAAATTCGAACCCAGGGCCCCAGAATATTAGTGGAGCTGGAAGAGCACAGCAGGTCAGACAGCATTGGAGGAGCAGGAAAATCAGGGTTTCCTGTCAGGACCCTTCATCAGGACTGACTCCTGACTTCCAGCATCAGCATTCCTTACTATCCCCAGAAGATTAGCTGAATTTCTGGATTATGAGTCTAATCCTACGAGGCCATCACCTCCCTGTTAGTCAGGGAATGACTCCCGAGGGGCTTGTCCTGTCTGGGAAGAAGGGGAGAGTGTTGGCTGAGCTGTCTGCTTCACCAGTGTGGGCAGAATGTCAGTGGGGGCGGTGTGAGGGTCCCTCAACTTACACAACATCAAGTGACTGCATGCAGGGCGTGGGGGCTGCCTGAGGGCTGGGTGTTTTGTGTTCTTACATTAGTCATTTGCAGGTTTCCTTGCTAATGGCCCTTGCTTTAAGCCATAATCTGAAAATGAGAAATCCCATTCTATGTCTTTACTTCTCAAATGCCGACTATGTCAGCATTTGTTTTGTCCAGAGAGCAGTTAGGAGTTGACTGCATTGTTGTGGGTCTGGAGTCACGTGTAGGCTCGACCAGGTAAAGATGGCAGATTTTAGTGAAGAGTTTAGTGAAGAAGTTGGGTCTTCACAACAATCACCAGTCTTTGGAATTCCCTTTTTCCAAATGCAGTGGGCACTTGAAATCATTTTAAGACAGATGTAGATAGATTCTAGTTTGCTAACGCGATGAAAGATTATCAAAATATGCAGGAATATAGAATTCAGGTAAAAAATCAGATCAGCCATGACCTTATTCAATAACTGAGCAAGCATGAAAGCCCTTGTGACCTGTTGGTTTTCCCTGTTCACATGTATCATGGTTGCATTTAGTCTAACACCATTTGCTATGGTGGGATCCAACCATAGGTCTCTAGAACATTATCTTGGGTCTCTGGATCACACTGGATTTCTGGATTACCCTGGATCTCTGGGTTCATAGAATCCCAGTGATGTGGAAACAGGCCATTTGGCCCAACAAGTCCACACCGACCCTCTGGGGAGTAACCCACTCAGACCCAAACTCTACCATTTAACTCTTCATTTCCCCTGATTAATGCACTTAGTCTGGACATCTCTGAACATCTGGGCAATTTAGCATGACCAATTCACCTAAAATGTGCATCTTTGGACTACTCTGGATTTCTGGATTACTGGTTTATCCTGGTTCTCTGGATTACCCTGGGTCTCTGGATTACTCTGGGTTTCTGGATTACCCTGTGTCAGTGTATTACTATTACTCTGGGTTTCTGGATTACCCTGTGTCAGTGTATTACTTTGGGTTTCTGGATTACCCTGGGTCTCTGGATTACTTTGGGTTTCTGGATTACCCTGGATCTCTGGATTACTCTGAGTTTCTGGATTACCCTGGGTCTCTGGATTACTCTGGGTCTCTGGATTACTTTGGGTTTCTGGATTACCCTGTGTCAGTATATTACTTTGGGTTTCTGGATTACTGAATTACCCTGTCTCGCTGTGTTACTCTGGGTCACTGGATTACTGGATTAGCCTGAGTTTCTGGATTAGCCTGGGAGTCTGGAATACACTGGGCTTCTGGATTACTGGATTACCCTGGGTATCTGGATTACAATGGGTTTATGGATTACCCTGTGTCAGTGTATTACTCTGGATTACTGGATTACCCTGGGTTTCTGGATGACCCTGTGTCTCTGGATTATTCTGGGTTTCTGGGTTACTTGATTACTCTGGGTTTCTGTATTACTGGATTACCCTGGGTCTCTGGATTACTGGATTACCCTGGGTCTCTGGATTACTGGATTACCCTGGGTCTCTGGATTACTTGCCCAATGATATAACCACTGAGCTCTGCCTCCCCCCAGTGTCTGAGGGCCCAGGACCTTATAAATCACTCTGAACCACTTCCTGGATCCGCACAGCCACCTTTCTCGATTTCCAGACTTCTCACTCTTCTTGCATTCACTTTTAAACTCCACTCTCAACGTTGTCTCTCCTGGCTGTTAATACTGAAATGTATCATTTCCCACCAGCCTCAGTGACCCCTCTTGATGTCTGTTAAGGCAGATTGAACAAAGGACAATTGAGCCAGGCACAGAGTTCAGCCATCTTATGGGAAGCACGTTTTAGCTCATTCTCTGAGATTCTGGCGTGTACGTGTTCGGACAGGAGATTTACCTTTGAGATTGATCATAGAGTATTTGGAAATATTGTCCAGGCGATTGCAGAGATGAGCAGAATAGTTGGAAGTGTCACAGACTGACGCTTTTGAAATTGACTATTGACCAGGAAAAGTAAACATCGCCACTGATGCATCACAAAGAGATTAATGTGATCACTGATGTTCAGCAGGACCTCCTGAATGTAATTTATCAAACTTAATGGAATTTTATGAAGATGTATATTTTTGCATCAGTCTGGATGATGCATAAACTAGAACAATATGAGAATGTACTGGAAATTGCAAGGAATGCTTTATCTACTGTTAAATGAACAACTTACTCACCCCAAAATCCCCACAATCAGTACAGAACGTTTATAATAACATTTTTTTTTGTGTTTGTGTGTCCTGTTGGGTTGATGTGGAGAGACCATTGCCAGGTTGATCCATCCTACTCCAAATGCAAAGACCCCACAAAGCTTTCAATGATCGCAAACTTTGGCTTGGGTTGTGTTGGCATGACGTCCATATGCCAACCTTTTTTTTTACATTATGAACGCGGTTAACAATGTGACAGTGACCAGGTAAGCCATTTTTATGAAAACAAAGTATTGCTGGAACCCTGAAATACAAACAGGAAGTGCTGGGGAAACTCAGCAGGTTTGGCAGCACGTATATCCACAGATAAACAGAGTTTACGTCTTGAGTCCAGTGACCCTTCGTTAGAATGTAAACTCTGTTTTTTGTAAGGTTGACAAAGGGATGGGTACTTGGTTAAGCTCCATGGGGTAAATCCCTTGTTCATCCTTACCCATAAGTGTCAAGGGGTCATTTCCATTCACCTGAACAGATGGATTGGACCTCAGTTTATCGTTGCATCTGAACTTCCAACTGCACAGTGCTTTCTCGCAACATTGCATTGGTGCAACTTCTCTCGTTTAAAGTGCTTGACTCTCGAGTGGGACTGATCCTCCGCACTCAGTCTTCATTCACTCCCCATGTACTCTCAAGGTTGCCCCCAGACCCAATTTCTTTCCCCTAATTGACAGATTCCCACAGATTGTGTGGTTCTATGATAGCATTGTTTACATCTTTGTTAGTCATGATGAGGAGGTGCCAGTGTTGGACTGGGGTGGACAAAAGTTAAAAAATCACACAACACCATGTTACAGTCGAACAGGTTTATTTGGAAGCACTTGCTTTCGGAGCACTGCTCCTTCATCGGGTCGCTAATGCGACAGGATCATAAGGCAGAGTTTATTGCACATGATTATAGTGTCATGCAACTGATACAATATATTAAACAAACCTAGATTGCTGTTAAATCTTTCATCTTTTAGAATGGGTTGCTGGTTTTGTTTCATTAATATGTATGAAATGTAAGATATCTCGGGAACGTGACTTGAAAGAAGTTCTGGGGTTTACATATTAATTAACTGAAACCTGCAGCCCATTCTAAAAGATAAAAGGCTTAGCAGCAATCTAGGTTTGCTCAATATATCATAACAGTTGCATGACACTATGATCTTGTGCTATAAAGTATGTGTTGTATGATCCTGCCCTACTAGCTACCTGATGAAGGAGCAGCGCTCTGAAAACCTGTACTTCCAAATAAACCTGTTGGACTATAACCTATGTGTTTTTTTTACATTTCTGTTATATCTGCAGGAGGTCCATGCCCCTATTCCCTCCTGAATAACACTGATTTGTTGCAGTTCAGAGTGCTATCCATTGAATCACAGCTTAGACAGCACCACTGTTGCTCGGTTTCCCACGAGTCAATCTTTAATTAGAAATGTCAGTAATTTACCTTCAATTCCAGTTTCCAGTTTCAGCTTTAGTTTCAGCTACAAAAGAAAACACAGAGCCTCTGACACTAATAACCTTGGCCCTAGTCTGTGTTACAGCTCTACAAAAGCACTTTCTACCTCAGATCACTGGCTCGGGTTACTGTTCTTCAGCCACATCGGTTAACAGCTGACAATGAATATGCAACAGTAAGTGGCTGAGCTGAGGAATGCCCATTGTAATCATTCTCAGCTGACTTTAACTGGCTTAATAGTGCACTCCCTGGCATTTTGCAGTCTGTCATGCTTTGTTCAACAGTGTTACTGAAGGATTAAATCCAGATCTGGCCAGAAATGGCTCTATCGTTCCTGGGTGTAATCCTCAACCTCCGTCACAATGGAATGGACCAGATGTTGAAAAATGCATGTGTTCTCCATGTAAAACAACTTCACTGTGAAGCCAGGATGGAACATTTAGCAGAACCTCTCACCATTTATCAGGTCTATGCCTTGCAAACACTGGGACCTCCCTAGCTTCATGCAGTAAGACTGAGTGCCTGCAGTGGGTGGGTAAGGAAGTCCAAATCTTTATATTGTACAAATCTAACTGTGTTTGTGGTTTGTAGTTGGCATTTAACTGACATCAATAGTTTTTAAGTTCTGTAGTTCCCAGTCTTAACAAGGCATCCTGTGGAGAAGTGGTAGGGCTTAATTAAGAAGCAGCTTAATTCAGTTCCTCATTAAATACCTCAGCTGGACCCTTGGTTTTAAGAGCATATAAAACTAACCAACATAATATGACTTAGCATTTGAGTGTGGTTTTCAATACAGTGCCAAGCTTAGGTGGTTAAATGAGTGTGACTTACAATACAGCGCCAGGGTTAGGAGATTAAAGAAGCACAATGTATAATAATGATTTGGAGATGCTGGTGTTGGACTGGGGTGTACAAAGTTAAAAATCACACAACACCAGGTAAGCTAGTGTGCTTCCAATTAAACCTGTTGGACTATAACCTGGTGTTGTGCAATTTATAATAGTGTGCTGCAGTTGACTACTTTATTGTTGTCACATGTACCCAGATACATTGAAAAGTGTTGTTTTGTATGTTACACAGGCAGACCACACCATACAAAGTCCATCAGGGTAGCAAAACAGAGGGCAGAATACAGACATACAATCGCAGAGAAGGTGCAGAGAGAGAGAGAGATCAGAATTAGTATTTGAGAGGTCCGTTCAAAAATGTGATAACTGTGGAGAAGAAGCTGTTCCTGAATCTATTTGTACATATATTCAAACTTTTATATCTTCTGCCTGATAGTAGAGAGTGGAAGAGAGTATTACCGGAGTGGGAGGGGTCTTTGATGATGTTGATTGCTTTCCCAAGGCAGCGGGAAGTATAGATGGAGTCAATGGATGGAAGGCTGGTCTGTGAGTTGGACTGGGCTGTAAATACGACTCTGTAGTTTCTTGAGTACAGTAGTTGCCATCCCAAGCTGTGATGCATTCAGACAGGATGCTTTCTATGGTGCATCTATAAAAAATGGTAAGAGTCCTTGTGGATTTACTGAATTTACTTAGCCTCCTGAGGAAGCAGAGGCATTGTGCTTTGTTGACCATTGCCTCGATATAGTTGGACCAGGTCAGATTATTGGTCATCATCACCCCCAGGAACTTGACGCTCTTCAACCATTTCCACCTCAGCTCCATTGATGCAGACAGGAGCGTACACTCCACTCCACTTCCGGAAGTCCATGACCAGCTCCTTCATTTTGCTTACCTCGATGGAGGGATTGTTGTCTTTACACCATGCCGCTAAGCTCTTAAACTCTTTCCTGTGTGATGTCTTGTCATTGTTTGAGATCTGACCCAAACGATGGTGTTGTCAGCAAACTTGTAAATGGAATTGGGGTGGAATTTGGCCATACAGTCATGAGTGCACAAGGAGTATCATAGGGAGCTGTATACACAGCCTTGTGGGACACTGGTGTTGAGGATTATGGTAGAGGAGTTGTTGGTGCCTCTTCTTACTGAGTGCAATCAATGGATCAAAACATCAAGGATTCAGTTACAGAGGGATGAGCTGAGACTTTTTTTTTAAAGCTTAGATTAAATTAGATTCCCTACAGTATGGAAACAGGGCCTTTGGTCCAACAAGTCCACACCAACCCTCCGAAGAGTAACCCACCCAGACCTATTCCCCTACCCAATATTTACCCCTGACTAATGCACCTAACACTATGGGCAATTTAGCATGGCCAATTCACCTGACCTGCACATCTTTGGAATGTGGGAGGAAACACCCGGAGGAAACCCACGCAGACACGGGGAGAATGTGCAGACACGGGGAGAATGTGCAAACTCCACACAGACAGTCACCCGAGGCTGGAATCGAACCTGGGTCCCACTGTGCTGCCCCATTAGGTCTTGGTGTTTGGAGATGAATTTGTTTGGAATTATAGTATTGAAGGCAGAACTGTAGTCAATAAGTAGGAGTCTGATATAGGTATCCTTAGTATCCAGATGTTCTGAGAATGAGTTTCGGACCAGGGAGATGGCATTTGCTACGACTCTGTTGGACTGTGGGCAAATTGCAAAGGATCAAGGCAATTGGGTAGGCTGGAGTTGATATGAGCCATGACTAACCTCTTGAAGCACTTCATAATTATAGAGGCCAGAGCCACTGCACAATTATGTATATCCTTCGTGATATAATAAAGCTCAATATCTCTTGATATGATACATCAAAGGATATTGAAAGAAGTGAGAGTGGAAATTGCAGGGACACTGACAATTATCTTTCAAACTTTCATAAATTTGGGAGTGGTGCAGGAGGACTGAAGAATTGCAAACATTATGCTTTTGTTCAAAAATATGATAAAGATCAGCCCAGCAGTCACAGACCAGCCAGTTTAACCTTGGCTGTGGGGAACTGTCTAGAAACAAACATTCCGATATCATTATGGATTGATTCCAAAGAGTTGCCTTTGATTAAATGGATTTGTAAAGGGAAAGTCATGTCAAACTAACTTGTTGGAGTTTTTTTGGAGGAGTAACAGAGTGGATCAATAGGATAGTTGATGTAATGTATTGATACAGTGTCACACAACAGACACGTAAGGAACGTGATGGATTATGGAAGAAAACGAACAGAAAGAAAATGGATATCAGATTGGCTGAGTGAAAGGAAACAGGGAGAAATGGTTCACGGACGTGTTTTGGTCTGGAGGACGTTTTGTTGCTGCTGGTTAGTTCTGGAATCCACATTATAGGAGGGGTGTGATAGCATGAAAGAAGGTGCAGAGGGAGATTTACCAGGATGTTAGTTGGCCTGGATAGTTTTAACTATGAATGGTGATTGGATAGAGTGGGATTGTTTACCTTGGAGCAGAGGAGACTTTATTGAGGTGTATAAAATTATGGAGGGCATAGATAGGATAGACAGATAGAAATCTTTCCCCTGGGTGGAGCTATCAATGACTAGGGGCATAACTTTAAGGTAAGGACAGGAGGGTTAGAGGGAGATGCAAGGAAACATTTCTTTACCCAGAAGGTGGTGGGAATCTGGAGCTCACTGCCTGTAAAGGTGGCAGAGGTACAAATTCTCACAAACAGAGACCACACGAGATTTCTTAGAAGCATGGCTTTCCAACTGGAACTGTATCAACAAACACACCGGTTTGGACCCCATTTATCATCCTCTGAGAAAAATTACCGGAAATGACATCACTGCAGGAAATGACGTCACCATGGGAAATGCCATTTCCAATCTAAGGAAACCTAAACACATAAATCGAAAGCGGGCCATACCACCAGTGCATCATCTGGAGGCTCACTGATGATGTAACCTAGTATGGTGAAGAAACATCTGGAAACAAACCTTCCAGCTCAGTGAGCAAACTTACATCCAGAACTTCAACCTGAGTTACAAACCTTCTCAAAATTCGCTAAAAAAACTCTCATATTTAGGAAATATTTAAATGTGCACTTGTGATGCCAAGGCCTGCAAGGCTATGGGCCATGTGCTGGAAAATGGGATTGGAATAGTTAGATGGTTGTTTTTGAACAGAGCAGACTTGATAGGTCGAAATATTTTGCTGTACTGTGCTGTAGATCCCTCTGATTGTATGGAGTTCTCTGGGGCTTGGCTTCCTGACATATGTAAATGATTAAGGTCTTGGGGGTGCAGGGGAAAAATTTAAAGTTTTGTAGCTGACACTAAAGTTGGAAGAATTGTAAAACTGGATAATGTAAAGGAAGACAGTGTCAAATTTCGAAAAGGCATTGCCAAATTAGTGGAATGGGCAGTGGAATGGGCAGATTGGTGAACCGTGAAGATTAGTGTGAGGTGATACACTTCAGGTTGAAAAACGTGGAGAGACAGTGTCAAAAAAACGGCACTTCTGCAAAGAAGCAGAGAGACCAGGGTGTCTATGTACAGAGTCGAGAGTGTGGTGCTGGAAAAGCACAGCAGGTCAGGCAGAATCTGAGGAGAAGGGGAATCCACGTTTTGGGCAAAAGCCCTTCATCAGGAATTTGCCCAAAACGTCGATTCTCCTGCTCCTGACCTGCTGTGCTTTTCCAGCACCACACTCTCGACTTTGATCTCCAGCATCTGCAGTCCCCCCCTTTCTCCTGGTTGATTTTAACCTGTATATGTACATAGATCACTGAAGATGGAAGGCCAAGTAGACATAACTGTTAATAAATGGTACTCTTACACCTTAGCTGAGGTTCTCCCATTCACTATGGCCTAAGACAGGAGATCCCAAGCTGTTGAGTTCCCGGGTGATGAGCAATGAAACTAGTTCCTCCTCTTTAATCATTCACTCCCTTCAGTTGGTTGCAACCAGGCTAATTTAAAAAAGATTCCCTTTTCTTTTGGATACCTGTCTCCCAGACTACATTAACTTATGCTTTAAAAAGGAGCAAATATAATCAGACTTTCTTGAATTAACAAAAGTTTATTCATTGCTAGACATGAGAACAAATGCTAATGCAACATACCTACAGATTATAAATGAGGTAAGTTCAAAATGATAAAAGAAGAAAAGCAGTTATAAGCAAAGTCTCTGAATAGAATTCAAAAAGACTGAGTCTGTTTCCTATTATTATTTTTAATGTTAAACTGTCTGAGTCTGGACTCTATGACATTAACCTCCAAAGATGCGGAAATGTGTGGGCTTTTTCAAATCAAAGATGCGAGGGTGGAAACAAAGACTGCTTGTCAACTCACCAGGTTACCCCTTTATGTCGATGCTGAGATTGTGAGATACAAATTGCAAGGATAACGAGGAAATGGATTGAGATTTTTATTCAGTGGGTGACAAAGGCAGGATTGATGAGAATGTGGATTGAACGTTACAATTGCAGTCGGTTCTGCTATAACGTGCGTTTCTTCAATGCAAATTGGCTATAAGACGATTGAAGAGTTTAGACCATTATTTGTCGAGCATGAACTTTCCGTACCTGTGTTGGCCATGCTGCGATTCCGGTCTCATTGGTTTAAATGGTGTGGATTTTACACGATTTTCTCATAACGTGGGATTGCATGGGAACACGACTATCACGTTATATCAGAACAGACTGTACTGCGGAACTTGGTTGAGGAGTTGAATGGTCTACTCTTACTCCTTGTTTATATGTTTGCTCCGTGCCACTTATGTAACTTTGGTCAGGCATTTCATTTCCAATACCCTATCGGCATGGCCGTAATCTTCTTCAGACCCAGAAGCATTGGCAGATCCGTGTTACCCCAATTACTCTGGACATTGGGTTATAGGATATGAACTTTTTTCTTTTGTTTGTGTCTAAAACCCTTTGCCAACAACTCCCTGGCTTGCCTTTCCTGCGGGTGCTTTTTCTTGAGATGATATAAAGCTATCTTTTCCAAAGAATTGTTTTATTCCAGACCACAGGTCTATACACTTCTCTGGGGCGACCATGATATATGAGGCTGTTTTTTTAACAAGTAAAATACATTTTTAGTTCATTTCCCCTTAGATTTGTGTGTCTATTTCAAGTGCAAAATCTACCTCTTTGTAACTTTTGACTCCTTAGCACAGTCTGAGCTCAGGGGAGCTCTGTCAGAATGTTACCACTGACGAGGATTGCACTAGGGTTGACCGCCAGTCGGTGCTGAGATAACTGATCACAGGCAAGGTAGTTCTAGATGTGTTACATCCGCAGCTGTGGCTGGCGGGTGAATACTCTCATGTCTGTGTGGAAAAGCTGTGAGTTCAAATCCCACACCTGATTTTTCCAAAAATAAGCTGATATGGAGGGAACGCTATACTGTAGGAGGTGTGATCTTTCCGACGAAATGTCAAACTGTTTCCTCGCTCAGAGGAATGTAACAGAGATCCATCCCACTCCACGAAGCAATACCAAAGGCTGATCGCGGTTAGGCACAAGTTGGCAACTGCATTTCCTATGTTACCTCACTTCAAACATTGTTTTTAATTCACTCCTTCAATCAGATATCATTTAAAAGTTATCGAATTGGAGACAGATTATGGAGCAGTCTTTGCAATTAGAACCATAGAGGTGTACAGCACAGAAACACACCCTTCGGTCCAACCCGTCCAGATTTCCCAACCCAATCTAGTCCCACCTGCCAGTACCCGGCCCATATCCCTCCAAACCCTTCCTATTCATATACCCATCCAAATGCCTTTTAAATGTTGCAATTGTACCAGCCTCCACCACTTCCTCTGGCAGCTCATTCCAGACACGTACCACCCTCTGCGTGAAAAAGTTGCCCCTTAGGTAGTAAAAGACAGAGTAAGGATAATGAGAATCAAACCATGTGGTAACCACCAACAATATCTCATTGCTAGGGCCTCAGTTATTCCCCATACTTATCGACGAGTCAGCTAACATAATAGCGAGCCAAACATCGACGTTCATTAACATGTAAGGCTGGCAAAACAATGACATATCATAGATGGGGCTATAAAACTACAAAGAGATATTGATAGATTGAGTGAGTGATCCAAACAAACACTGAGGGGTTTCAATTAAATGTGTAATAATGGACCAAAGGAGAACAGATCCGTGTATTTTATAGATCATGAAAACGTGGTGATCCAAAGAGTATCAGAGTCCATATACAGAAGATGTACAAGTCAATACAAAACCATAAAAACTTGTTAGTTTATAATTAGAAGGCTAGGCTACAAAGGTCAAAGGTCACCCTGAGGTTGGCGAGGTGTTTCTTTGCATCAATGACAATGGTGAAGCCCACTTTGAGCAACATCTACGGTGATGGGGGTTCTAATAGAGTTTTCAACGAGCACACTGGGGTGGGGGGGGGGGGGCAAGTGGATTATTTTGAGGTGGAGGGGCTAACGTAATGTCACTAGGCTATTAATGCAGAGTCACATGCTAACACTGTGGAATGTGAGTTCAAACCCCACTTGGGTGTTAAATCCAGTTGATATATCTGGAAGCTAAGTTAGCCTCAAGTACCAGCCATGACAATTATTTTAGGGAGGAAGCCCTCATAGAAACCTGTAACATTCTAAACAGGGTCAATGCAGGAAGGATGTTCCCAGTGACCGGGGAGTCCAGAACTGGGGGTCACAGCTGAAGGATACAAGCTGGACCATTTAGGACTGAGATGAGGAGAGGTGTCTTCACCCAGAAAGCGGGAAGCCTGTTGAATTCTCTGCCACAGAAAATAGCTGAGGCTGAAGCATTGAATCAATTGCTATTAAAAACCTATTTGGTTCACTACTGTTCTTTAGAGAAGAGTATGTGTTACCTGGTCTGGCCTACAAGTGACTCCAGACCAACAGCAATGTGGTTGACTCTTAACTACCATCTAGAATGACTTGAGAGAACCATAGTTCAAGGGGAATTAGGATGGGCAATAAATTGTAGCCTTACCAGACACTTGGAGTGTGTGCAAGGACAAACTGGAAAAGAAAAACATTCATGTAGATTTCGGTGCTTCATAGCTGTCTCTGCCTCCCTCTATCTCTAATGATAAGCACTTCTCTGGAGATTATGCATGTGTCATCCTCACTGCTTGTCCTGAACTTGATCGCTTGTCACTCAAGATGAATTACAAAACAGCAGTTGCTTGTGCAAAGTTCAGACCTTGAATCACAAGAAGATGTATTTGTGGGAAAACGAATGCGTTGGCACTGACAGATCTCGTCTGGTTGTCCCCAGGTACTGTCTCAACTTGAGCATAATCAAAATAGATACGTATTAATTTTATTTTTGATTGACAGCTTCCCAGATGACTCACTTGGCTCTCTGGCCTATGAATAATTTGCCTAATTAGAGATCTGCAGTTAATCACCATCGCATGTAGCCAAGAATGGGATGAGTTCCCCAATTAGTTAATGCTTCTTACATTCTGCATTTAGCAAATGCTTCACCCAATAGGTGCTGTTGGGTTGTATCAAATGCAACGGGTGTAGATTTAATTAACCTTGGGGTGACACAGTGACTCAGTAGTTAGCACTGCTGCCTCACAGTGCCAGGGACCCAGGTTTAATCCCACTCTCGGGCAATTGAGTGGAGTTTGCACATTCTCCTTGTGTTTGTGTGGGTTTGCTCCAGTTTCCTCCCACACTCCACAGATATGCGGATTAGATGGACTCGCCAGAATAAATTGCCCATAGCGTCCAGGGATGTGCAGGCTAGGTGAAATAGCTATGGGAAATGCTAGGTTAAGAGATGGGATGGATCTAGTTGGGATGCTCTTTGGAGGGTTGGTTTGGATTGGATGGGCTGAATGGCTGCTTCCACAATGTAGGGACTCTATTTAGCTGAGAGGGTCTTGAATGGCCTTTCTACAGACAGGACAAGGTGGTGTGGATCAGTCAGCCGAGCACAGAGTGGGGATCGCTCCCAGATGACCCAGGTATTACAAGTGAGGCTTCAGAGTTGGATGTGATGCATATCATGGGTGAAGAGTCCTACAGATTACATTAAAGGGTCACATGAAACAAAAAGGCCAATTAAAGCAGGTGCCAGAGGGAGTAAAGTGAGAAGATGAGCAGAGAAGTCTGTGAAAGGGGAGGGAGAGAGATGGGATAAACTGCAAGAGACAATATACTTGGAGTGAGAAATGATGAGAAGATTTATTCAGATGTACAAAGCAGCTGAGGCAAAGGTACTGGGCTGTTATAACCTATGGCTAATTACTGTACGTAGCTAGTTATAGTCGTAGGCTATTTGTGATACTGAATTAAATATGATACTAGCCTAGTGATTGTGCTTAGTACTTATAACCTTGAACTAGTTGTGGTACTGGACGAGTTATATTATTGGATTAGTGGTGCTGGAAGAGCACAGCAGTTCAGGCAGCATCCGAGGAGCAGTAAAATCGATGTTTTGGGCAAAAGCCCTTCATCAGGAATAAAGGCAGAGAGCCTGAAGGGTGGAGAGATAAG
>NC_057731.1:48556328-48558951 GCF_004010195.1 Chiloscyllium plagiosum | reverse complement strand
TCTAGCTTATCTCTCCACGCTCCAGGCTCACTGCCTTTATTCCTGATGAAGGGCTTTTGCCTGAAACATCGATTTTACTGCTCCTCGGATGCTGCCTGAATTTCTGTGCTCTTCCAGAATCCAGAATCTGGTTTCCAGCATCTGCAGTCATTGTTTTTACCTAGTTATATTATTGGACTAGTTATGCTAAACTAGTCGTGACACTGGGCTAATATACTAGTATGTGGGTTATGATATGAAGCTAGTCAAGGTACTGAACTCATTACTGTATATTACTAGGTGAGTTATGTTATTAAGGCAAAATTTATTTTATAAGCCAGTTGTGTACTGGACAAGTATGTTATTGGGGTAGTTATGGCACTAAGCTAATTGTGGTAGTGAACTTATTATGTTACTAGGCTAATTATGTTTCTAAGCCAGGTGAGGTACTGAACTAGTTATTTTGTTGGACTAGTTATGGTATTAAGCTAGTTGTGGTACTGGGAGAAAGTAAGGGCTGCAGATGCTGGAGACCAGAGTCAAAAAGTGTGGCGCTGGAAAAGCACAGCAGGTCAGGCAGCATCCGAGGAGCAGGAGAGTTGACGTTTCGGGCATACTCCCTCCATCAGGAATGGTACTGGGCGAGTTATATTACTGGACTAGTTATGGTACTGCCTGCTATTTACGTCACTGAACTAATGAGGAAAATGGCCTCCAACAAAATCACTACAAAGTGGAATGCAATTGGACAGTTAACCTGATGCAGTGTTTGACAACACCTGCTCCCACTTCCTAATGGGACAGGGAAACTTCAGCAGCACAAGTTAAAGGCCAGCATTAAGTTGTTGGGTTTGAGTGCAGGGTAGCAGTGTCCTTGAAGCTGTCAGATAGTTATAAAATGTCCTTTGTCAGGGAAGTAAAGCCTTCCCACATGCTCTGTCCTGCTTGTGATTCTCTCCCATGCTATTCTACAGCTGTCCTTTGAGGGCCTCATCCAAATTTAATTCTGACAAATAGTCAGTCCCGAAAGGTTAACTCTGTTTCTTTGCAGATACCACTAGACCTGCCTGAAAGCTTTTCACATTTCCCTCTTTTCCTTTGTTAGATTTGTTTGAATTGGCAATTTCATTCAGACAGGATGATAAATGTAGATGGCAGAAAGATGGCACATGAACTGTTGCTGGGGTTAAGTTGCATCAGTGAGACAGAGTTCAGGGAGTTTTGATTTATATTCGTGGCAATGACCAAAAAACACCCATGGCAATAAATATAAGACGGTCCCTAATAAATCCAGAAGGGAACTCGGGAGGAATTGTTTTAACCAGAGAGTGGATGGAATGCAGATTCACTACCATGGAGAGTAGTTAAGGCAAAGGCAGTACTGTGGTTCAGTGGTTAGTATGGCTGCCTCACAGCGCCAGGGACCTGGGTTTGATCCCAGCCTCAGATGACTGTCTGCGTGGAGTTTTCACATTCTTCCAGTGTCTGCGTGGGTTTCCTCTGGGTGCTCCAGTTTCCTCCCACAATCCAAAGATGTGCAGGTTAGGTGAATTGGCCATGTTAAATTGCTCCATAGAATTCATGGATGTGTGGGTTAGGTGCATTAGTCAGGGGTAAACGTAGGGTAGGGGGAATGGGTCTAGGTAGAATACTCTTCAGAGGGTCAGTGTGGGCTTGTTTGGCTGAAGGGCCTGTTTCCAAACTGTAGGGATTCTCTAATTCATTTTATGAATAACAGATACATTTAAGGGGAAGCTGTATGGTGGGGAGCGGGCGGGCTGGCAGAGAAACAGAAGATTGTTCCTTTTTATTCATTCATGGGATGAGGGTGTCGCTGGCTCGACCAGCATTTATTACTCATCCCTAATTGCCCAGAGGGCAGTTAAGAGTCAACCACATTGCTGTGGGTGTGGAGTCACATGTAGGCCAGACCAGGTAAGGATGGCAGTTTCCTTCCCTGAAGGGCATTAGACCATCCGAAATTAGGCCATTGAGCCTGCTCCGCCATTCAATCATGGCTGATATGTTTCTCAACCCCATTCTCCCTGTATCCCTTGATCCTCAAGAACCTAGCTCTCTCTGTCTTAAATATACTCAATGACCTGGCCTTCTGTGGCAGTGAATTCTATAAATTCACCACTCTCCGGCTCAAGAAATTAGTGAACCAGAGGGGTTTTTCCTGATAATTGACTCACGGTCACCATTAGATTCATAATTTCAAATATTTATTGAATTCAAGTTCCACCATAGACCATGGTAGGATTTGAACCGGGGTCCCTGAATTAACAGTCTAGCGATAATACCACTAGGCTATTGCCTCCCCTAGTTAGAGTGAGCTGAAGAAGTGGGGAGGGGGCGAGGAGGCTGGATTGGAGAAGAAATACCAGCAGGCTGAATGGCCTCATCTGTGCTGTACATTCTATACACATAGTATTTACTTTGATTCAATGGAAGGCCATAATCCGATTGGCCTTCTTTTCTGGAACAGCAGAGTAGGCTCAGAGGGATGAATGGCCTCCTCCTGCTCCTAATTCTTTTGATTTTTATCGTGTGAAACTGGCATTGGGTATCATCGACAACTTTCTCCTTTACCTTAATGAACACACAGAACATTGTTGCAGCTCTATAAAACTTTGGTTAGACC
>NC_057731.1:48544303-48556198 GCF_004010195.1 Chiloscyllium plagiosum | reverse complement strand
AGATAGAGTCGATAGCCAGAGACTATTTCCCAGGGCAGAAATGACTAACACGAGGGGTCATAGTTTTAAGCTGTTTGGAAGAAAGTATAGAGGGAATGTCAGAGGCGGGTTCTTTACACAGAGTTGTGAGAGCATGGAATGCGTTGCCAGCAGCAGTTGTGGAGGCAGAGTCATTGGGGACATTTAAGAGACTCCTCGACATACATATGGTCACAGAAATTTGAGGGTGCATACATGAGGATCAGTGGTCGGCACAACATCGTGGGTTGAAGGGCCTGTTCTGTGCTGTACTGTTCTATGTTCTATGTTCTATGATACAAATCCTCTAGTGGTTCAGTAATATTGAGTGAAGTATTATACTCATTCGTAACGTCATATTCAAGCCCCTTGACAGGAGAAGTGTCCCTTCATTTGATGCTTAACTAATTCCCAGACTCTTACCTTTCCATTAAAACTCCAGCAGCATTCGACAGGGTGAATGTGCCAATGACAAGGAAGCCTTGGAATCAGGGGTCACAGTCTAAGGATATGGGGAAGACCTTTTAGGATGGAGATGAGGAGAAATTTTTTTCACCCAGAGAGTGGTGGACCTGTAGAATTCTCTGCCACAGAAAGCAGTGAGGATACAACATTGAGTATTTTCAAGAAGGAGTTAGGCGTAGTTCTTAGAAACCCTGCAGTGCAGAAGGAGGCTATTTGGCCCATGTTAATTCTCCAAACAGCATCCCACCCACACCCTGTGCCCACATTTATTGTGGCTAACCTAATAGTCCCTGGACACCACAGGGCAATTTAGCATGGCCAATCCATCGGCACATCATTGGACTGTGGGAGTGATGTGCAGGGAGAATGTGCAAACTCCACACAGACAGTTGTCCAAGGCTGGAGTCAAACCCAGATCCCTGGCGCCGTGAGGTAGTAGTGCTAACCATTGTGACACTATGCTGCCAGATCGTAGTAATAAAGAGATAGAAGGATATGGGGAGAAAGTGGGAACAAGGTGGTGAGTTGGTGATCCACTGTGATCATGTTGAATGGCGGGGCAGCCCCAGAGGGCTGAATGGCCTCCTCCTGCCCCTATTTTCTAAGTTATATGTTATATTTCATCTCATTTACAGGTGGCACGTTGAATTAAAACTCGTGAATGTCTTTGACAGTTTCTCCAGCAGAAAGGTCATTTTCTTCTGTGAGATCTTCCAAGCTCCCTCTTTATTAAAAAAAAACTCTCTGTTTTATGCAATGAACTTCTGTTCCTGAGCACTGGACTGAAACACTGAGGGCTCATTTTAAAACTGACCTTTAACAGTCATTAAAGAGACACGGCATTCATGCCAGTCCTGTCTTGCTCGGCTGAGTTTGGTCTCTCTCCTGTTCTCTCCCTCTTGGCTGACAGAGAGTTTGAAAATGACAGGGCCCTTTCCTATGTGCTTCATAAAGTCCTGCACCTTTAGATTTTGCTTGCACAGCTATTTTAGAGCATAAAGAAGAAATAACTTTTACTTATGCATAGCCTTCGTGAAAATCCAAAGTGAATGGAGTACTGTTAGAAGTATAGTTAATTCAAAGGTTTAACTTATAGAGTCATACAGCATAAACACAGACCCTTCGGTCCAACCAGTCCATGCTGACCATAATCCCAAACTAAACTAGTCCCACCTGCCTGTGCTTGGACCCTTCCGAACATTTCTTAGTCATGTACTTATCTAAGTGTTTTTTAAGCATTGTAACTCTGTCCACATCCATCACTTCCTCTGGAAGTTCAAACCTCAACAGGAACCACCCTCGATGTAAAAATATTCCCCCCCATGAATTTTTTAAATCTTTCAGGTTTCACCTTAAAAATATGCCCCCTAGTCTAGAAATCCCCCACCCCCACCTGCTGTTTATCTTATCTACACCCCTCATTATTTTTTAAACCTCAACAAGGCCTCCCCTCCTCAATCTCCTATGCTCCAGTGAAAAGAGTCCCAGCTGATCTAGCCTCTCTTTACAACTCAAACCTGTCATTCCCAGCAACATCCTGGTAAATCTCTTCTGAACCCTCTCCAGCTTAATAATATCCTTCCTCTTACAGGAAGACCTGAACTGCACTCAGTACTCCCAATGGGCCGAGGAGTGGCAGATGGAGTTTAATTTAGATAAATGTGAAGTGCTGCATTCTGGAAAGGCAAATCAGGGCAGGACTTCTACACTAAATGGTCAAGTCCTGGGGAGTGTTTCTGAACAAAGAGACCTTGGAATGCAGGTTTATTGTTCCTTAAAAGTGGAGTTGCAGGTAAATAGGATAGTGATGAAGGCATTTAGCCAAGGAGACAATAGTCAACTTCCTGGACAAACAGAACAGACAACACAAAACATCAACAAGGACGGCATACTCAAACTACTAGGCCTGTGCTTGATGACACACTTCACATTTAACAACCAAATATATGAGCAGATCAATGGAACACCTATGGGCTCACCCATCTCTGGACGCAGCAGAAGCGGTAATGCAAAGACTGGAACAAACAGCCCTCCCACAAATCCAACGCAAACTCTGGATCAGATACATGGACGACATGTATCTCTTTTGTTATCCTTAAGAGAACAGGAATTGAGAACACACACCTGATTATCAACACCATACGCACAGGGATCAGGATTACGAGAGAGAAGGAAACCAACAATCATTTCCCATTCCTGGATGTGATGTTGGGAAGAACACAGAACAGTGAGTGCGCCACAGAAGTGTACAGGAAAGCTATACACACTGACCAGGTCCTAAACTACAACAGCAGCTACCCAAACACACACAAGAGAAGCTGCATTAGGACTCTGTTCAAAAGGGCAACAACACACCTCAGCACTCCTGACCTACGAGGGGAAGAAGAAGAACATCTCTACAGAATCTTTGCCAAGAACGGACCTCCCCACAACTTCATCCACAGATGTCTAACAGACAAACACCTGACGAGGACATGCCATGACATAACTCACTAGCCACATCCCCTGATATAAAAGACATCTTGGAACTGACAGCCAGACTGTTTCGACCATTGGGATTCATGACAGCCCATAAACCGACAGGCACGGTCAGATAACAACTCACCAGGACAAAAGACCATCATGTGCAAGACTAACATAACTTACAGGATTCCAAAGACTGCACAAAACACTATATAGGACAAACAACCTGCAATCCGTATCCACGAAAACCTACTAGCCACTAAACGCCATGTCTAGCTGTCCCTAGTAGCCACACACACAGATAACAAGAACCACACATTTGACTGGGACAACAAAGCAATCATAGGACAAGCTAAACAGAGGACAGACAGAGAATTTCTAGAAGCTTGGCACTCATCCGCAGACTCCATCAACAAACGCATTGACCTAGACCCAATGTACCCACCACTACAACAAACATCCGGAACCCGCAACCGGAAGCAACCGGAATGGAACCAAATAAACTCCAGAAGACGCAGGACAGCAACGCTTCACAGGAGGCTCCAAAGCACCGAAGGTGTCACCGAGACAGGGAACGAAACATCGGCAAATCAACTTCCCAGCTCAGCAAACATACCCACAACCACACCAACCTGTAACCGAGCTACAAATCTTTACACAAACCTTGAAGGCATTTGGTATGCTTGCATTTATTGGTCAGACCATTGAGTACAGGAGTTGGGAGGTCATGTTGTGGCTGTACAGGACGTTGGTTAGGCCACTTTTGGAATATTGCATACAATTCTGGTCTCCTTCCTATCAGAAGAATGTTGTGAAACTTGGAAGGGCTCAGAAAAGATTTACAAGGATGTTGCCAGATGTTGCAAAAGTTTGAGCTATAGGGAGAGGCTGATTAAACTGGGGCTGTTTTCCCTGGGGCGTCGGAGGCTGAGGGGTGACCTTATAGAGGTTTATAAAATCATGGGGGACATGGATAGGATAAATAGACAAGGTCTTTTTCCTAGGGTCGGGGAGTTCAGAACTGGAGGGCATAGGTTTAGGGTGAAAGATGTAAAAGAGACCTAAGGGGCAACATTTTCACAGAAAGGGTGGTGCGTGTATGGAATGAGCTGACAGAGCAAATGGTGGAGGTTGGTACAATTACAACATTTAAAAGGCATGTGGTACATGGTATATAAAAAGGAAGGGTTTAGAGGGATATGGGCCAAGTGCTGGCAAATGGGACTCGATTAGTTGAGGATATTCGGTCAGTATAGATGAGTTGGACCCAATGGTCTGTTTCCGTGCTGTACATCTCTCTGACTGTATGACCCTAGGAGGCCTCACCAACATCCTGTACAACCTCAACACAACATCCCAACTTCTTTACTCCAAGGTCTGAAGCAGTGAAGGCAAGATAAAAGAAATACATTTTGAAAAGTGGGAAACATCTCCAACACTGGCCCAATGGACTGAATGGCCACCTTCTGTGCTTTGAGTTTCTGTACCACCTATCCCAACCCTCAGAATGTTCCAACATGCTGTAAAAACATTGAAATATTTTTCAGATTGTATCGCTGTGCTAATGTAATAAATGTAATTGCACAGTAAGCTCTTACCAACAGCAGTGTCATAATCGGCCGGCTCCCCAGTGGGTTTTTTTTTTAGCTGTGTTGATAGAAGGTTCCAGGACACCAGGATGAACCTCCCTGCTCTTTTTCCAAAGAGCGATGACATCTATCTGCTTGGGTAGATGGGCCTCAGTTCAATGTTGCATCTCAAGGACGATGCCTTGGACAGTGTAGCACTCCCTCAGGAATGAACATTTCCCCACTACAGTTTGTTTCTGCAGTTCCCTCCAGCTGCTGACTCTCACTGGGTTACAGTTCCCTCGGGATGGACAGACCCTGCACAAGGAAAGACAGGGCAGTCAATTGAACCAAGGAGCGAGTCACCTTGGAAGCGTGCTAGATAAGAAATGTGGACTGTAGCGAGCTCTGACATAAAATAGAAGCAATAATACATCCTATACTAAATAAAAACTGAAAGAACTGCGGATGTTGGAAATCAGAAAAAAAAACAGAAATTGATGGAAAAACTCAACAGGTCTGGCAGCATCTGTGGAGAGAAATCAGATTTTGCTCCACAGATCCATCCTATATTTCCATTTAGAAAAGGGTTAAGAACAACATTTTGCAAAATGAGCTTTGTGAGTGACGAACTCTGTGAGGAATTGAAATTACCTCAGTTTGCAAATAATATTATATGGTAAAGCAATGACTGAGAGGTGTTATCACTGGACTGTTAACCAGAGAGGAGAAGGTGAGGACTTTGGGAATTCCATTTAGAGACCTGGGGCTTGGATATTGAACTGGGGGAATGCTGCACTGTCAGGGGTGCCATTTCTTTGACTGCGTTAAACCATGTTTCCTATGATAGTCAAGGTTCCATAGCACTATTCTGAAGAGGCAGTACTCTGGCCAATATTCATCCTTCATCCAATGTCATTCATCTTGTCAATATCACATGACAGATTATGGGAGTTGCCTGTATAAAAACTGACCGTATTATATACCCAACGTTGTAACTGCATCAAGAGTGTCTATATTTAAATGTAAATCACTTCAGGACAGTCTGAAATATTGACAAAAGATTGCCATAGTCTTACCAGTTCGTAGGACTGCTGTCTCATTAGGGAGAGATGAATGATGGTGGTTTAACCTGAGGGTTGCCACACCTGAGGTGACAGAGAGGTTGAGAAGGATGCTACCTGACCCACTGTGATCTCCAGCATTTGTTGTTTTCAGCTTAGAAATAGGTATTTTGGCCCAACCAGGGAGTACTTCACTCGGGTCTCCTCCCATCCATCCTTGTCCAACTCTCTCAATGTAACTCCCGCACCCACCCACTGCCATTCCTTTCTCCCCCACGTGAACCCACACTTTTGACATTACTCTGGTCATAAACTAACCATCCAGCCAATGGAGCTGAGGTCACGAGAGATCCTTGTGGGAATGGGGTGCAGGAACATCTGAAGCTAGGGACGAAGCGTGGGTAAGTGGGGTTAGAATGGGTGGCTATCTATTCAGTCAGTGCTGTCACGCTGGGCTGAATGGCCTCTTTCTGTGTTGTAACTGTTCTATGGTTCTTTGCACAGTATCGCCATCAGTGGGGTGCAGCCGGTATGAGCCTGGTTCTTTTGCTAAGCTTCTTAAATCAAACCCACTGACATCAGGGAGGGCAACTTCACGTGAAGAACATCGAAGGAGTTTGCAAATCACTTTAGGGGAGACAAATATTTAGGGATCACTTAAGACTCAATTTGTTGACAGGATCTGGGAGCAGTAATTTCTCAAAATAGATAAGACCATAAGAAAGTAGGAGCAGAAATTAGGCCATTCAGCCCATCGAGTCTGCTCCGCCATTCAATCCTGCCTGATAGTTTTTTCAATGTGTTGCTGGAAAAGCGCAGCAGGTCAGGCAGCATCCAAGGAACAGGAGAATCGACGTTTCGGGCATAAGCCCTTCTTTCCTGAAGAAGGGCTTATGCCCGAAACGTCAATCCTTCTGTTCCTTGGATGCTGCCTGACCTGCTGCGCTTTTCCAGCAACACTTTTGCAGGTCTGATCTCCAGCATCTGCAGCCCTCACTTTCTCCTGATAGTTTTTTCAACCCTATTTTCCCGCTAACTCCCTGTAACCTTTGATCTTCTTGGTAATCAAGAACTTATTTATCTCAGTTTTAAATACACAGTCAGAAAGCCGACATATGATTATGGCTGTTATGGGTCTTGGCAACTGAATAACATGAACAAACAGCAAACAGATAGGTCAGGTAGGAAGGGATTACTGCAGATGCTGGCATCTGTACTGAAAACAACAAATACTGGAGATCACAGGGAGTCAGGCAGCATCCACGGAGAGAGAACAAAATAACGTTTCGATGACTCTTCATCCTTGACGCTGATGCAGCTCCCTCAGAGCCAGTTCTCAGAGTGAACAGAACCTCTGACACTCCTGTTTATGTCTGTCACCCAGGACTCGCTGATTGGACCAGGTTAACAGCCCCAATCAGGGAACTCATACTCTATGAGGTCCACCCCGCTGACCCCATTACAGTCACTACATATAACATTGTATTTCCTGGCATGGTGACAAGGCACCAGTGTCAAGCTCTCTTTTGCTAAATGGCAAACAGCTAAAATGAGGCAGTTGTGGGGTTCCTTTCAATGGCATAACAGAAGGAAGCCTGCAATTTTCAGCCAAAACAGACAGTTCTTGTTTGTAAATTGTTCTTGCATGCTCTTCATTGCTCAATGGGTAGCACTGCCATCTCTGAGGCAGCAGGCTGTGGGTTTAAGACTCCCTGCAGATGCCTCAGATGACAACCCATATGGATATTCTTGGTTGCCAGTACTGAGGGAATGCTGGTCTATAGGAGGCTCCATGTTTAGATGAAGACATTCACCCTCCCTTCCCTTTCAGTTGGACGCAAGAGAGGGGCGGCACGGTGGCTCAGTGGTTAGCACTGCTGCCTCACAGCGCCAGGGACCCAGGTTCAATTCCACCCTCAGGCGACTGTCTGTATGGAGTTTGCATATTCTCCCAGTGGCTGCGTGGGTTTCCTCCGGGTACTCTGGTTTTCTCCCACAGTCCAAAGATGTGCAGGTTAGGTGGGTTAGCCACGGGAAATGCAAGGTTACAGGGATAGGGTAGGGTGTGGGTCTGGGTGGGATGCTCTTTGGAGGGTTGGTGTCACTTGATGGGCTGAATGGTCTGCTTCCACACTGTAGGGATTCTAAGTTCCACAGTAAGGTTGTAGGAAAAGTGGCAGTGTCCTGTGTGGGCATTATTCATCTTTCAATCAATATAGTTAAGACATGCCCTGACTCATTACTGGGAGCTTGCTGTGCTTGTTGCATTCCAACAGTGACTGCTACTTCAAGAGCCAATTCATTGCTTTAAGACTCTCTGAGGTGAAAGAAAGCACTACAGAACCTTCTAGCACAGATGGAGGCTGTTCAGCCCATTGTGCCTATGTTGGGTCTTTGAATGCTGCCATACTTATAAACACCTATGAAGAAAGATGTGAAACTTGAAAGTGTTCATAAAAGGTTTACAAGGATTGGAGGATTTGAGCTACAGGGAGAGGCTGATTCGGCTGGGTCTATTTTCCCTGGAGCGTCAGAGACTGAGGGGTGACCTTATAGAGATTTATAAAGTCATGAGGGGCATCAATAGGGCGAAATAGCCAGTGACTTTTTTCCCTAGAGTCCAGAACCAGAGGGCATAGGTTTAGGGTGAGAGGGGAAAGATTTAAAAGGAACCTAAGGGGCAACTTTTTCACACAGAGAATGATGCATGTATGGAATGAGTTGCCAGAGGAAGTGGTGGAGGCTGATACAATTAAAATCTTTAAAAGGTATCTGGATGGAGATATGAATAGGAAGGGTTGAGAGGGATATGGGCCAATTGTTGGCAAATGGGACTACATTAGGTTAGGATGACTTGGATGGAAGGGTCTGTTTTCATGCTATACAGCTTGATGACTCTATGATAGAAAATACAATACTTTTCTGTTGGTTCAAGTATTATTGACATGTGTTTAATTAACTCCGATCAAATTCCCATCTTCTCTCTTTCAGTAGTGACAGCAAACTGTAGAAAAATACAAAATAACTATTTGGAGAACAACATTAAGACACAGAAGAGCTCAGGGTAGAAATCATTGCCAAATGTAGCGTGCTGCCATTGTATGGTCACGTCCGCCAATAAATCATTAATTCACACACAATGGCGCTGAGGCCTAGGGGCCAGGCTGCTCAGCTGTGATCACCACACTGACACCAGCTCAACGTGGAGTTTGCTAACCTCCACTGAGATGGATGTTAGCCCAATGCAACTTGGCATCGGTAGAGTGAGGTCAGGCAAGTGGAAAGATGAGACAGTCTTTCTGCTCTTGATTGCGAGTCTGTTCGCTCCTGGGCGAGCGAGCGTGTCGGATGAACTTAGGATTAGACTCACCCGTGACAGCTGCAGTTGGATAGCCTCCTGAGTCACTGATCACAGAGTCCCTGGGGCAACTGGAGGGCAGGTGTGTCTTGTCATACCTCTCCTTAGCCTCAGGCATCACACTGCACAGACACAGAAGCCGTTATGTGCTGTCTTCGGTCCGCTAGAACGTTGCAATATTTCTCCTTGATGTTTTATTGTGAGCCTTTAAAATAATGCCTTCCTGTCACATTGTATAGCTTCTGTTCCAGGAAGGTTTCCATTCTTTATTTCACCTTAAACAAACTGTAGCGAAGCCTTTCTCATATTGGGCACCACATAAATGTTTTTGATTCTTGAATGTCTGTTCTCAGTGCTGCTGCTATCAAAAGCTTTCTTTGTAGCAATCCTGTTTTTGTCATCATTGGGTTGTTCATTAATTTTCAGCTTTAAGGATGTCAAAAAAAAAAGCTTGCATTTGCACAGCAGCCTTCAGTGGCGGGTGAAGTAGTTCTGAGTGGAATGTTGGAGACGCAGCAGCTAATTTACACGCTTCAAGTTCCTGCAAAAAGCAAAGTGGTGACACCCAAACAGTCTGTGATGTCGGTTGAAGAATAAGTATCAGGCTGCAGGATAAACTGTGTTACCCTTCCTTAAATAGTAGTCCTGGGATCATTTACAATCAGCTCAGAAGCCAATTGCAGTCTGAGATAAATGCCTCATTGGTTAGTTATTCACAAACTCCAGGTCGTTAAGATGGTGGATGGGATACAAATCGAGAGGCTAACTCTGTTCTTGATGGTGTCTGGACTGGACGCCTTCTCACAGAGTGCCTCAGAGAACATCTCTGGGACACCCGCATCAATCAACCCCACCGTCCCATGGCTGAAACTTTCAACTCCCCCTCCCACTGTGCCGAGGACATGCAGGTCCTGGGCCTCCTCCATCACCACTCCCTCACCACCCGATTCCTGGAGGAAGAACACCTCAACATCTGGGACAACATCTGGTGAACAAACCTAAATAAAAGACATGTCAAATAGCCATAGAAGGTAGCCATTTGAATCATTGAGTGTCCATCAACAAACAACCGAGATAGTCCCACTTCCCTGCCTTTGCCTCACTCATGGTGTCAGTCTCTCAATCCCCTCGAATTGAAACCAAACCCTAAAGAATGACAACTTTCACAGTTTGAGACCTAGAACGTCTCATGAATGGCACCGCTAGTGGTGTCCTCTACATTGGGCAGACATGATGGCTCCTCGCAGAGCGCTTCAGAGAACATCTCCGGGACACCTGCACCAACCAATTCCACCGCCCTGTGTCCAAACACATTAACTCCCCTTCCCACTCTGCCGAGGACATGCAGGTCCTGGGCCTCCTCCATCGCCACTCCCTAACCACCCAATGCTCGGTGGAAGAACGCCTCATCCTCTGCCTCGGGACCCTCCAACTCCACGGCATCAATGTGGACTTCACCAGTTTCCTCATTTCCCCTCACCCCACCTTACCCCAGTTTCAACCTTCCAGCTCAGCACCACCCTCAAGACCTGTCCAACCTGTCAATCTTCCTTCCCACTTATCCTCTCCATTCTCCTCTCTGACCTATCACCTTTATCCCCAACTCCATCTACCTATTGCATTCTCAGCTAACTTCCCCCCAGCCCCACCCCACTCCAATTTATCTCTCCACCCCCGAGGCTCCAGCCTCATTTCTGATGAAGGTCTTTTGCCTGAAACATTGATTTTCCTGCTCTTCAGATGCTGCCTGACCTGTTGTACTTTTCCAGCACCACTCTAATCTTGACTCTGGGTGGTGTCAAGCCTCTTGAGTGTAGTTGGAGCTGCCCCCACCAAGATAAGTGGGGATTAATGAAGGAACAATGATATTGTTCCAAGTCAGCCTGGGGACTGACATGGAGGGGACATGCAGATGGAAGTGGATTCAGTCAGGTGCTGCTCTTGACCGCCTAGAGGTTGTGGGTTTGGAAGGTGTTTTCAAAGACATGATCTTTAAGGTAAGGACAACGTGATGGGCTATCAGGTGAAGAGTAGCAGGTTTAGATGGGATATGAGTGATGACCTGTTCACTCAGAGGGTGGTGGGAATCCGGAACTCGCTGCCTGTAAAGATATATTGAGGCAGAAACCCTCATAACATTGAGGAAGGATTTACCATATGTACTCACATAAAAGTGGACAATAGGGTTGGCTATTTTTGATGGGCTGAAATTCATGCTACAGTCCAAAATACAGTATCATTAGCAGAAGCTCCATTGATCTCTAAATGAATAAAGAAAATAAATGTTGATCTGTTATCTGTAAAGAACTAGGATTGACCATATTTTCCATATATTTCACAAGATATATGGAAAATGTTTTGGCCAAAAGTAGGGGGTCGACTTACATCTGAGATTAACATTTACTCGAGTATATACAGTAGATGTACATTTGCAATGGTAAGGCATACAAGGCTATGGGTCAAAGTGCTGAAAAATGGGATTGCAATAGTAAGGTGGTTGTTTTGACTTGAAAGGCCAATGGCCTTTTTCTGTGCTGTAGATCTCTTGTGCAGTGGTAGTGTCCTTACCTCTGGGCCAGGTCTGTGTTCAAGTTCCACCTGTCCCGGAGGTGTTTCATAACGCGTCTGAACAAACTGTGTCTACCCAGTGCCTCACTGAAGACAAAACACACTCACCTGCCTACTCACTGCCTGACTAGGTTCATAGCTCCTTGAAGTGGAGTCACAGGTAGATTGGGTAGTGAAGAAGGTGTTTGGTATGCTTTCCTTTATTGGTCAGAGTATTGAATACAGGAGTTGGGAGGTCATGTTGTGACTGTACAGGACATTGGTTAGGCCACTGTTGGAATACTGCATGCAATTCTGGTCTCCTTCCTATCGGAAAGATGTTGTGAAACTTGAAAGGGTTCAGAAAAGATTTACAAGGATGTTGCCAGGGTTGGAGGATTTGAGCTATAGG
>NC_057731.1:48535489-48544267 GCF_004010195.1 Chiloscyllium plagiosum | reverse complement strand
TGGAGGCTGGTACAATTGCAGCATTTAAGAGGCATTTGGATGGGTATATGAATAGGAAGGGTTTGGAGGGATATGGGCCGGGTGCTGGCAGGTGGGACTAGATTGGGTTGGGATATCTGTTCGACATGAATGGGTTGGACCGAAGGGTCTGTTTCCATGCTGTACATCTCTATGACTCTATGACTAATCCTAGTCACACTGATTGTGTGCGGTGGAATGGGGTTTCTCATTTTATCAAATAAGTCTCTATCATCCCTCCTCCAAATGGTCCTGAAGGGGGCGGTGCCTGATCAGAATCACGTCTTCATTGTCAAGAGACAAACCGAGAGTTTCTACCTTTCCAATGTATTCGAGCTCAGGCACATCTTAAAAATGTTGGCTCTCTTGGAATCTCACAGATTGTTGACATACAGCCCATTTAATTAAACGAGAGACCTTTGAAGAAATTAGTTTGGGAGTTAGCTGTGAATGTAACATTGGTTTGTGCCAGACTGAGAGAGGCTTTGGCAGTTCAATGTGTGTGTGAGGGGCAACTGGGAGATTGATGTCATTACTGGGATTTTCACAGTACTCAATAAGAATGTATGGTGCCCCGAGGGCATGTCAGAAATGCTTCCTGACCATTTCATTTCTTTCTCAAGCTGCAGACATTCATGTTACACAGGCAACAGCATGGTGACCAATTCACACCCAGTGACATCCGCAAACTGTTCTTCCCAGGTATCTCAGTAGCACTACAAATGCACCACCCAGGTATCTCACTAACATTGCAAATGCACTGCCCAGGTATCTCATTAGCATTGCAAATGCACTGCCCAGGTATCTCATTAGCATTGCAAATGCAACACCCAGGTATCCCACTAGCATTGCAAATGCACTGCCCAGGTATATCATTAGCATTGCCATTGCACTGCCCAGGTATCTCACTAACGTGGCAAATGCACTGCCCAGGTATCTCACTAACATTGCAAATGCACTGCCCAGGTATCTCATTAGCATTGCAAATGCACCACCCAGGTAACTCACTAACATTGCAAATGCATTGCCCAGGTATCTCAGTAGCATTGCCATTGCACTGCCCAGGTATCTCACTAACATTGCAAATGCACTGCCCAGGTATCTCATTATCATTGCAAATGCACCATCCAGGTATCTCACTAACGTGGCAAATGCACTGCCCAGGTATCTCATTAGCATTGCAAATGCACCATCCAGGTATCTCACTAACATTGCAAATGCACTGCCCAGTTATCTCATTAGCATTGCAAATGCACCATCCAGGTATCTCACTAACGTGGCAAATGCACTGCCCAGGTATCTCACTAACATTGCAAATGCACTGCCCAGGTATCTCATTAGCATTGCAAATGCACCACCCAGGTAACACATTAACATTGCAAATGCACTGCCCAGGTATCTCACTAACGTGGCAAATGCACTGCCCAGGTATCTCATTAGCATTGCAAATGCACCACCCAGGTGTCTCACTAACATTGCAAATGCACTGCCCAGGTATCTCAGTAGCACTACAAATGCACCACCCAGGTATCTCACTAACATTGCAAATGCACTGCCCAGGTATCTCACTAACGTGGCAAATGCACTGCCCAAGTATCTCACTAACATTGCAAATGCACTGCCCAAGTATCTCATTAGCATTGCAAATGCACCCTCCCAGGTAGCTCACTACCATTGCAAATGCATCACCCAGGTAGCTCACTAACATTGCAAATGCATCACCCAGGTAGCTCACTAACATTGCAAATGCACCACCTAGGTACCTCATTAGCCTTGCAAATGCACTGCCCAGGTATCTCATTAGCATTGCAAATGCACTGCCCAAGTATCTCAGTCACATTGCAAATGCACTGCCCAGTTATCTCATTAGAATTGCAAATGCACTGCCCAGGTATCTCATTAGCATTGCAAATGCACCGCCCATGTATCTCATTAGCATTGCAAATACACCACCCAGGTATCTCACTAACATTGCAAATGCACTGCCCAGTTATCTCACTACCATTGCAAATACGCTGCCTCACAGCGCCAGGCACCCAAGTTCGATTCCAGCCTCAGGTAACTGTTTGAGTTTCCTTTGGTTTCCTCCCACAGTCCATAGATGTGACGATTAGGTGGATTGGCCATGCTAAATTGCCCACAGCATCCAGTGATGTGCAGGCTGGGTGGATTAACCATGGGAAATGTGGGGTTATAAGAATTTGGGAGGGGCGGGGCTGCTTGTCAGAGGGCCAGTGTGGACTTGATGGGCCAAATGGCCTGCTGCCACACTGCAGGGATTCTAGAAGCAAGAGTTAAACTGTAGAACGCTACCAAGGCTAAAAGACAAAAGGTATAACATGTGCCAGAAGTGGAAGACCAACAGAATTAGGTTTTGAAAAGATGAAGATGGTCATGATTTTTTTGTTCAGAGTCTTGCTGTCAAGTATGGTGAAAATTCGGCAGTTTCCATAAAGGGCAGTGCATTTGCAATGCTAATGAGATATATGGGCAGTGTATTTGTAATGCTAATGAGATATCTGGACAGTGTATTTGCAATGCTAATGAGATACCTGGGCAGTGCATTTGCAATGTTAGTGAGATACCTGGGTGGTGCATTTGCAAAGCGTTCTACATTTTAACCCTTGCTTCTAGAATCCCTGCAGTGTGGAAGCAGGCCATTTGGCCCATCAAGTCCACTCTGGCCCTCTGAGGAGCGACCCCTTCCCCCTCCCCAATTTTTATAACCCCACATTTCCCATGGCTAATCCACCCAGCCTGCATATCACTGGATGCTATGTACAATTTAGCATGGCCAATCCACCTAACCATCACATTTATGGACTGTGGGAGGAAACCAGAGGAAACTCACACAAACAGTTACCTGAGGCTGGAATCGAACTTGGGTCCCTGGCACTGTGAGGCAGCAGTGCTAACCACTGAGCCACTGTACTGCTCCCTTATGACTGCTTCAAGCTTTGTCTCTTTATCCCTTATTTCTTCACTAAGTCACCTCCCTCGGGTCTCTCAGGAGGAAGCAAGACTCAACTCAATATATTGTCAGGGATAGGATGGATTGAGGAACGTGAAGATATGGGGAGGGTGGTGATTGGGCTGGAAACCATCAGAACAAGGAATCAGAACTTTTACTTCCAGCATTCTTTTCAACCTAATTGTCCTTCTCCTGATCCAACGTAATTAAACTCAAAAAGGTTAACAGGGAACAACAACACTCAAGAAGTTTGACACCATCTAGCTCAGTAGATTGGCACCATATCCACAAGCATCAACTCCCTCCACCACTGACACTCAGTAAGCCGCAGTGTGTGCAATCTACAACATGCACTGAAGTAACTCAGCTAGGCTCCTTTGTCAGCACCTTCCGAAATCTGCAACCTCTTTCACCAAGAAGGGCAGGGACAAAGTACATGTGGTAGCTGTACCACCCTCAAGCTCTCCTCCAGGTTTACCCTCCAACAAGGGAACAGACTCTTTGTCACAGATTTGAGGTAAAGCTGTGGTGTCACTGGACAAGTTGTACACAGACCCCCTGCTAACTTTCTGGAGTCACGTGTTCAAATCCTACCATGGCAGATGGTCAAATTAGAATTCTATAAAAATATCAAATTAAAAGCTGGCTGAGTGGTTGTCATGTAACCAATGCCTATTCCTGCAAATAAAAACCTATCTGGTTCACTAATTCCTTTTAAAAAGGGAAATCTGCCCTCCTTACCTGGTCTGGCCGACACGTGACTCCAGACCCACAACGATGTGATTGACTCTTAACTGCCCTCTGGGCAATTAGGGATGGGCAATAAATGCATGTCTAGCCAGTGACACCTACATCCTACGAACAAATTTGAAAGCCTGAGTTAACCTCAACCGTTTGGGTAACATGATGGCTAGTACTGCTGCCTCACAGCCCCAGGGACCTGGGTTCGATTCCAGCCTTGGGCGTTTGTGCCTGCAGGTGCTCTGGTTTCCTCCCACAGTCCAACGATGTGCAGCTCAGGTGGACTGGCTGTGCTAAATAGCCCATTTGTTCAGGGATAGGTGGATTAGCCATTGGAAATGCAAGGTTACACCGGATGAGGGTAGGGGTTCTGAGTCTGGGTGGGATGCTGTTTAGAGGTTTGGTGCAGACTCAAGGGGCTGAATGGCTGCTTTCTGCACTGTTGGGATTCTATGATTGAGAGGGGACTTCTGGGAGGCTGGTGACTTAGCTGTATGCATGAGAGATTGTGGGCCACCATTTTGGACTGATGTGTTTGATCTGATTGAGCCCTCATGGGCTTCCCCTCCCCCCCATACAAAACACTGGAATAAAAAGTTTGCCAAACACATTTGCATCTGAAGACATTTCCTTTAAGATGGTTTAGGAGTACTCACTAGCAATTTATGCATGCTTGGCAGTGTATACCCATAAATGTAAAGATTTTAATTAAAACCTTGAAATATGAACCTAGTGGAGGATAGCATGGGAAGTGCTGATTAAAGGTGTTGCCTCACAAATCTAATTAATGGCCCTCGTTTTCCACTTCTGATCAGGTGAATATTGATACGGTCTTTTATTTAAAAAGAAATTTTCCAGAATTGCTTAGTCTATTGTGGAGATGGCAAGAGTGTTACTGAGCACAACAAATTGCATTCACATAGTGCCTTTGACGTTGCAACATGCCCCATCAAATTCTTAATTTCCCTAAATTTCCCACTTTCAGTTTCTCATCACTCAAATTGCCATCTCCCAGCTCCTAGTCCTTAACTCCCCTTCCCTATCCCTATAACCCCATCCCCATCTCCCAAACCCCAATCCCGTCTCCCAAAATGTTTCTCCATCTTCCAAACACCAAACACATCTCCCATTCCCATCTCCCAAACCCCCATCTCTCCATCAAATCACAACAATAATATGTGGCTAATGATTTGAAATAAAGATACACAGTACGGGAGAGACTCAGTAGGTCAGGCAGCATCTGTGAAGAGAGAAACAGAGTTAGCATTTCAGTTCAATGTCCTTTCCTCAGAATCCTTATCAGAAGTTCAATTGAAATGTCATCAACCTGAAAGATTAACACTGTGTTTCTCTCCATAGATGCTGCCAAACATGCTAACCTTCTCCAGTACTTTTTCTGTTATCTCACATCTCTCAATCCCAACTTCCATCACATTTTCCTATTTCCATAATCCTCCATTCCTTAATTACTATCTCAGAATCCCTAATTCCCTATTTTACTTCTCTAACTCCCTATCTCTCCACTAAATCCCTACCTCTCCATCTCTTATTCTCTATCTTTCCTTCTCTAACTCACTATCACTCCATCTCTAGTTGCCTATACTTCCTTCTTTATCTCATTACCTCTCCACCCCAATTCCTATTTTTACATTTCTACCTCCCTGTCTCTCCACTTCTAAATCCCTATCTCTCATTCTCTATCTTCCCTTCTTGATCACACCAACTCTCCAACCCTAATTCCCTATTTTTCCATCTCTATCTCTCTAATTCTAATTCCCTGTCTTTCCATCTCCATCCTATCATCTGTCCATTCCCTACTTTTCCTTCTCTAATTCTGTATCTCTCCATTCCTAATGTCCTATTTTTCCTTCTGTATCTCCTTTTATCTCAGTCCCTAATTCCTTATCTTTCCTTCTCTATCCCCCTCTTTCTATATCCAATCACTCAGTCCTCTCATACCAATCTATCACTTTGCAGTTCCTTACCCCAATGGGTTCTATATTTGCTGACTCCATAATAGAAGGTTCTAGCTCCTACTCGGGGTAATCGAGAGGTGGGCCTGGGACTGATGGTGATGCTGGTCATCACAGCAGAATTGAGAATCAATATCTGCTGGGTCAGCTAAAGTCATTGGGCAAAGATTGATCAGTATCTAAGGTGAGGTATGCCTGGGGTTTATGGGTGTGGACAAGGGGAATGTTGGGAGGGAAGATGAACATTGGCTGTAGACATCTGAACAGGAGACCCAAGACTCTGTTTGTTTTGGGGTGTAACTTGGGGAACCGGTGTTGCAGGTGTATCTCCGGGTTGGCAGAAGGAGATCTGGACAAATGGATGCTCAATTGATATTCGGGGTCAGAACATGCAGAGACTGGATAGTGAGAAGGTGGCCTCTGTGAAAGGGAGCACTCATCACGCCATGGGTAAGGAATGGCAATGGGAAGAAAGAATGCCACACAAAGAAGGATCAGATATCCAAGTGGGCGGCAAGGATGGCATTGGCCACAGGGATTTGGGAAGTGAAGGAGCAACAGGAAACGAGTGATTGAGAGAGAGAGAGAAAGAGAGAGAGAGAGAGAGAGAGAGAGAGAGAGAGATGTGAAGGTTAAGATGAAGGCTTCAACTATCATGAGTCGAACAGGAGGGTGATGATGATGGAGGGGGTCTGAGGAGACTCTGCTCTCACATGTAACCTATAAAAGACACATACACTCTCCCTCTATGGGCACTGATGACGTTCCTTACTAAATGACTACTTGGTAATCCCTGTGATTAATGTGGTTTCTTTTAGGATATAGCGACCCAGCCGTTTGCGATGCCCTCGCCAGTTAGGACAGTGATTGTGGCGGATTTTGACAATGATCAGGACCTTGAAGTATTTTTCAATAATATTGCATACCGAGGGTCTTCAGCAAACCGCATCTTCAGGTTAGTCCATATTTTCAATAATCATAAAAACTTACTAAAAGAGGCCATTCAGCCCTTTGTGTATGTACTGGCTTGAAAGCATCCGTGTTTACTGTGTGATACTGTTAAGTTCCAATCCAACTCCCTCTTCAAAGCTCCACCATCTTTTCAGTGTGTTCCAGCTAATAATTCACACAATTTCAATATTTCTCCCCTTCTCCCCTCCAAACCTTTTTACAATTATCTAAATCTCCGTCCTCTGGCTATTGGCCCACTTGTCAAAGGGATTATTTTTCCCAATTGAAACCTCTCATCGTAATGATAACATCTTACACAAGGGAGGATGGTTGTGGCTGTTGGAGGTCAGTCATCTCAGCTCCAGGACATCTCTGCAGGAGTTCCTCAGGGTAGTGTCCTAGGCCCAACCATCTTCAGCTGCTTCATCAATGATCTTCAGTCCGTCATAAAGTCAGAAGTGGGGAGTTTGGCCAATGATTGCACAATGTTCAGCACCATTCATGACTCCTCAAATACTGCAGCAGTCTACGTTCAAATGCAACAAGATCGGGACAATATCCAGGCTTGGGCTAACAAGGTAAGGAACATTCATGAACACAAATGCCAGATAATGACCAACTCCAAAAAAAACCTAATTACTCTCCCTTGACATTGACTCATATTACCATCACTGAATCTCCCACTATCAACATGCTAGGGGTTACCATTGACCAGAAACTCATCTGGACTCGCTATGTCAATACTGTGGCTACAAGAGCAGGTCAGAGGCTAGGAATACTGCGGCAAGTAACTCACCTCCTGACTCCCCAAAGCCTGTCCATCATCTACAAGGCACCAATCAGGTGTGTGATCCCCACTTGCCTGGATGGATGCAGCTCCAACAACATTCAAGAAGCTTGACACCATCCAGGAGAAAGCAGCCCACATCCACAAGCATCCACTTTGTCCACCACTGACACTGAGTGTGGGCTATCGACAAAATGCAGAAATTCATCAAAGGTCCTCAGACAGCAACTTCCAAACCTACAACGTGGTTACATTTCTTCCTCCCTCAGTTGTTGCTCGGACAGGTCTGTCATGTTTTTATTTCCTTCGGCTATCTTCTCCTCTCTCTGACTGCACTTGACAATTCTCTGGATTCCTACACTTCTCCCCCGATCTAACCCACTGGTGTAGGTTTGTGTCCAACCTCTGTTCAAACACCCAGTCTCATTATCTTGGGGAAAGAAAGGTGTCTCACATCCTCAGGACATCCCAAAGCAGTTTGCTGGCAGCACATATTTTTGCAGTACAATATAATGTAGAGTGCATAACAATTTGTGTACAAGAAGATTCCATTAATAGTAATCTGATAATCACCAATAATAATCACATGCAGAGAATAATCCTCCACCATTCTCGCCAACTCTAACACGACGCCACCACTAAACACATCTTCTCTCCCCTCCCCGGAGACGAAGGAGCCTTCCACCAGCCTTCCCTCCCCCTGTCTGCATTCCGCAGAGATCATTCCCTCCCTCCAGGACAACCTAGCCCACTCCTCCATCACACCTAACATCTCTCCCATTACACACGGCACCTTCCCATGCAATCGCAGAAGGTGCACCACCTGCCCTTTTACCTCTTCCATGCTCACCATTCAAGGCCCCACACTCATTTCAGATTAAGCAGCGTTTCACTTGTACCTCTTTCAATTTGGTCTATTGCATTTGTTGCTCCCAATGTGGTGTCCTCTATATCAGAGAGACAAAACGGCGACTGGGTGATCGCTTTGCTGAGCACCTTCGGTCTGTACGCAATCAGGTCCCGGAACTTCCCATGGCTTGCCACTTCAACACCCAATCCTGCTCCCATGCCCACATGTCTGTCCTTGGCCTGCTGCAATGTTCCAGTGAAGCTCAACACAAACTGAAGGAACAGCAGCTCATCTTCTGACTAGGCACGTTACAGCCTGTCGGTCTCAACATTGAATTCAACAACTTCAGATGATTATCCCATCTTGACCCCTCTGTTTTCATTCTGCTCTGTAGTTTTATTTCATTTATTTTAGTTATCTTCTTTTATTTTATAATTTTTTTCACTGTTCTGTACCTCTTATTTCTTGATTGTCTCTCTTTCTCTCA
>NC_057731.1:48527446-48534945 GCF_004010195.1 Chiloscyllium plagiosum | reverse complement strand
AGCGTGTTGGTATGTATGCGTGTTTGTGTGTGCATGTTGGTCTGTCTGTCTTTGTGTGTGTGTGTTGGTCTATGTGCATGTTGGTCTGTGTGGGTGTGTCTGTGTGCATGTTGGTCTGTGTGGGTGTGTCTGTGTGCATGTTGGTCTGTCTGTCTTTGCGTGTGTGTGTTGGTCTGTGTGTATTTAATTAGCCAAAATCCATCAACATTCAGCGACTAATCCAAACTGGTGTTCGTGATTTACTGCAGTCAAGATTAGAATGTTGCTGGAAAAGCACAGCCAGTCAGGCAGCATCCGAGGAGCAGGAGAATCGACGTTCGGGCAAAAGCCCTTCATCAGGAAATGACTCACTGCAGCCTTTGCCTTTCCACTTGTGATGAAAAAGGTTAAAGTTCACACAAGTTCATGAATGTCAGATCACCTGACCCAATCGACTGTTCATTCTCTCATTCACTGCTAAGGAACCCAAATAACTACATCTCAAATTCAGATGAATCTCATCTGGATTCCTGACTGACTCTGTTTGGATTTCCAATTATCTGGATTCCCAACCAATCACGTCCAGTTTTCCAAAATAAGCACATCTGGATTCCTGATAAAGCACACCTGGATTCTGGACTAACTATACCTGAATTCCCTGCTAACCAGGTCTGGCCAGTGTCCTGCCTTAGAGAGGGCTGAAGCTATTCCCTCTCTTGGGGGTTTGAGCAGTATTGGGCCAAGGTGGGAGAACAGTGAGCAGGTCAAAGTGTAAGGGATAAAGCACAGGGGTTATATTGGCAGCTAAGAGTTCGTGTTGTCTAGCTAATAATGCACTGTCCACCTTCCCGTATCTCATAGATCAACTGGAATATATATTTTCCCTGGTGATAATTTTCTTTGGGCTTCCATTGCATTTCATTTTGTGAATATTGAATTGACAAGAGTGCTCTCAGATATTAATATATAGATTGCATTTTGTGGCCAGACTCTGTGATGAATGTGTTCAGACAAGGAACAGCCGATTTTCAATTTGCTAACTTGCGAATGCAGGCCAATCTCCTCTCTCTCTCCCTCTCTCTCAAAGGCACTTCATTCTCACCTAATATCCATCACTCAATGTCTCTGTTATCGATCCTCTGAGGCGGCTATTAAAAAGCAACACCTTGCAGGAAATAATGAATGACTTTCTGAATTAATGAGGAGTTCAGTGACAGTGGACTGCTGGGAACACTGACAGAAATGAACAGCATTGCATGTCCAACACAGAGCAGAAAGACCAGAGACAGCATGGGACATGTTTGAAGTCTGCTCATTTCTTTTCCTTGAGCTTTACTCTAGGGGACGTTGAGATGCTGAAGGGGAGCCAGGAGTCTCGGAGGGAGATAAGAAAATCGTCAGGCTGCAGGAGAGAAAGGGTGGCACGGTGGCTCAGTGGTTAGCACTGCTGACTCACAGCACCAGGGTCCCAGGTTCAATTCCAGCCTTAGGTGACTGTCTGTGTGGGGTTTGCACACTCTCCACTTTCCTCCCACAATCCAAAGATGTGCAGGTCAGGTGAACCGGCCATGCTAAATTACCTACATGGTGTTAGGTGCATGAGTCAGAGGGAAATGGTTCTGGGTGGGTTACTCTTCGGAGGGTCGGTGTGGACTGGTTGGGCCGAAGGGCCTGTTTCCACGCTGTAGGGAATCTAATCTAATCTAACACTGTAGGATAGCTCTATGACCCACTAACTGCAGCAGATCCAGAAGGCAGCTCACTACCACCTTCTCAAGGGACAATCTGACTGAACAATAAAGACCAGCCTTGGCAGCGCCACCTGCATCCCAATGAAAGAATGGGAAAGCCAGAAAGGAGGAGGAGTTGGAAGTGCAGAGGGGATTGCGTTTTTTAAGATGGGGCAGCTTCTGATGCTGGAAGTGCTATGGAGCATTTGATGTTGTCTGAAAATGCCCTGAGGGTTAGTGGGAAGGAATGGGCCCGTGCTAAGGCATGGGACAGAAAGCTGCAGCAAATGTGGATGCTCCTGTATTGAGCCCAAGCCAATTATTGAAGAGTAAAACTAGACATCAATGCTTGTCGTAATTCAAAACTCACAGCATTACATGCCATTACATGTTACAATTCATGGATTACAGCATTACTTTGCTGCAATTCATTGATTCCAGCAGTACTTCCCTCAACATCCCTTCAAACGTTGCAATTCATAGATTGCAGCATTACATACCATTACATATTGCAATTCATTAACAGCAGCGTTACATCCCATTACATATGTTGCATTTCAATGAAAGCAGCGTTACAAGTCTCTAATTCTGACCTGTGCTCCTGTATGTCAGCCATCTCTATATTAAATAACTGTATAATGCAACATTTAAGGAACCAGATCAAAGCAAGTTAACATGGAGCTGGTCTTTAAAAGAAGCTGCAACTAAACTCATGAGATGATTGAAATTTAAGTTAAAATGTGGTTTAGTGTAGTAATTATACACTTTGTGGTGTCCACTGGTTGTGGGAGAGGTTTCTTTTTATAATTGTATAATTAAACAATTCCCTTTTCCCATATATATCTTAATAAGATAACTAAAATCTCATTAACTCTGCCTCTTCCTGGGAAATTGAGTTGACTTTTGGAGTGAGTTTCTCCTCCTATTTTGTTGTATCAGTGTCACAGGCTGATATTCCCATTCTGCCAACATGTCATTGCAGTATGGAGGTGGCTAATGGGCGTGATAATGGCCAGATAACCTGGTTCATTTTATTTTGTGACTTTGATGCTGGACTTTGGACATGGAATTGTCCAAATGTTGGCTTTCATCCTTTGGGAGGGAACTTTTGGTTCTTAATTTACACAGCAGGCTTTGCTCAGTCTTCAGGAGGGATGGTAAGGTCCAGCCGAGAAACTCAATCGGCTGGGACCAAACCCGCCCCGAAAAATAACCCCAGGAGAGAGAGAAATTGAATGTGGAGAAACTGGGAAAAGAAGAGAGTAGAATAGACATGGTAGATGGTAAGAAATAGAGTCATAGAGATGTATAGCATGGAAACAGGCCCTTCCGTCCAACTCATCCATGCTGACCAGGTATCCTAAACTCATCTAGTCCCATTTGCCAGCACTTGGCCCATATCCCTCTAAATCCTTCCTATTCATATACCCATCCAGATGCCTTTTAAATGTTGCAATTGTACCAGCCTCCACCACTTCCTCTGGCAGCTCATTCCATACACGTACCACCCTGTGTGTGAAAAGGTTGCCCCTTAGGTCTCTTTTATATCTTTCCCCTCTCACCCTAAACCTATGCCCTCTAGTTCTGGACTCCCCCACCCCAGGGAAAAGACTTTACCTATTTACCCTATCCATGCCCCTCATGATTTTGTAAACCTCTATAAGGTCACCCCTCAGCCTCCGATGCTCCAGGGAAAACAGCCCCAGCCTGTTCGGCCTGTCCCTATAGCTCAAGTTCTCCAACCCTGGCAACATTCTTGTAAATCTTTTCTGAACCCTTTCAAGTTTCATCACATCTTTCTGATAGGAAGGAGATCAGAATTGCACGCAATATTTCAAACATGGCCTAACCAATGTCCTGTACAGCCACAACATGACCTCCCAACTCCTGTACTCAATACTCTGACCAATAAAGGAAAGCATTCCAAATGCCTTCTTCAATATCCTATCTCCCTGTGACTCTACTTTCAAGGAACTATGAACCTGCACTCCAAGGTCTCTTTGTTCAGCAACACTCCCCAAGACCTTACCATTATGTGGATAAGTCCTGCTAAGATTTGCTTTTCAAAATAAAGCACCTCGCATTTATCTAAATGAAAGTCCATCTGCCACATCTCAGCCTATTGGCCCATCTGATCAAGATCCTGTTGCGATCTGAGGTAACCCTCTTTACTGTCCACTACACCTCCAATTTTGGTGTCATCTGCAAACTTACTGACTGTACCTCTTATGTTCATCCAAATCATTTATATAAATGATGAAAAGTAGTGGACCCAGCACCGATCCTTGTGGCACTCCACGGGCCACAGGCCTCCAGTCTGAAAAACAACCCTCCACCACCACCCTCTGTCTTCTACCTTTGAGCCAGTTCTATATCCAAATGGCTAGTTCCCCCTGTATTCCATGAGATCTAACCTTGCTAACCAGTCTCCCATGGGGAACCTTGTCGAACGCCTTACTGAAGTCCATATAGTTCACATCTACCGCTTTGCCCTCATCAATCCTCTTCGTTACGTCTTCAAAAACCTCAATCAAGTTTGTGAGATGTGATTTCCCATGCACCATGTTGACTATCCCTAATCAGTCCTTGCCTTTCCAAATACATGTCCCTCAGGATTCTCTCCAACAACTTGCCCACCACCGACGTCAGGCTCACCGGCCTATAGTTCCCTGGCTTGTCCTTACCACCTTTCTTAAATAGTGGCATCACGTTAGCCAATCTCCAGTCTTCTGGCATCTCACCTGTGACTAGGATGATACAAATATCTCAGGAAGGGGCCCAGCAATCATTTCCCTAGCTTCCCACAGAGTTCTAGGGTACACCTGATCAGGTTTTGGGGATTTATCCACTTGCATGCATTTCAAACCTCCAGCACTTCCTCCTCTGTAATATGGACATTTTTCAAGATATCACCATCTGTTTCCCCACATTCCACATCTTCTTTATCCTTCTCCACAGTAAACACTGATGCAAAATACTCGTTTAGTATCTCCCCCATCTCCTGCGGCTCCACACAAAGGCCACCTGGTTACCTCCTTAGTTACCATTTTGTCCTTAATGTATTTAGAAAAACTCTTTGGATTCTCCTAAACCCTATTTGCCAAAGCTATCTCATGTCCTATTTTTACCTCCTGATTTCCCTCTTAAATATATTCCTATTGCCTTTATTCTCTTCTAAGGATTCACTCGATCTATCCTGTCAATACCTGACATATGCTTCCTTTTTTTTCTTAACCAAAATCTCAATTTATTTAGTCATCCAACATTTCCTATATGTACCAGCCTTTTCTTTTACCCTAACAGGAATATATTTTCTCTGGACTCGCGTTATCTCATTCCTGAAGGCTTCCCATTTTCCAGCCGTCCCTTTACCTGCGAACATCTGCCCCCAATCAGCTTTTGAAAGTTCTTGCCTAATGCCATCAAAATTGGCCTTTCTCCAATTTAGAACTTCAACTTTTAGATCTGGTCTATTCTTTCTATCACTATACTAAAACTAATAGAATTATGGTCGCTGGCCCCAAAGTGCTCCGCCACTGACACCTCATTCACCTGCCCTGCCTTATTTCCCGAGAGTAGGTCAAGTTTTGAACCTTCTCTCGTGGGTACATCCACATTCTGAATCAGAAAATGTTCTTGTACGCACTGAACAAATTCCTCTCCATTTAAACCCTTAACACTATGGCAGTCCCAGTCGATGTTTGGAAAGTTAAAATCCCCTACCATAACCACCCTATTATTTTTACAGATGATGAACATCTCCTTACAAATTTATTTCTCAGTTTCCCTCTGACTATTAGGGGGTCTATAGTACAGGCCTAATAAGGAGTTCATCCCTTTCCTATTTCTCAATTCCACCAAATAACTTCCCTGGATGTATTTCTGGGAATATCCTCCCCCAGTACAGCTGTAATGCTATCCCTTATCAAAATGCCACTCCCCCTTCTCTCTTGCCTCCCTTTCTATCCTTCCTGTAGCATTTGTATCCTGGAACATTAAGCTGCCAGTCCTGCCCATCCCTGAGCCATGTTTCCGTAATTGCTATGATATCCCAGTCCAATGTTCCTCACCATGCCCTGACTTCATCTGCCTTCCCTGTTTGGCCCCTGACATTGAAGTAAATGTGGTTTAATTTATCAGTCCTACCTTGTTCACTGCTTTGTCCCTGCCAGCCCTGACTGTTTGACTCGCTTCTTTTCTCGACTGTACCAGTCTCAGATTGACGTCTTTCCTCACTATCACCCTGCCAGAATATTAGTCCTCTTCCAATTCAGGTGCAATCCATCTTGTACAGGTCACTTCTACCCCAGAAGAGCTTCCAATGATCCAAAAATGTGAATCCTTCTCCCATACACCAGCTCCTCAGCCATGCATTCATCTGCTCTATCCACCTATTCCTGCCCTCACTAGCTCATAGCACTGGGAGTAATCCAAGTATTACTACCCTCAAGGACCTCCTTTTTAAATTCCTGCCTAACTTTCTATATTCTTCCTTCAGAATCTCATCCTTTTCCCTTCCTATATTGTTGGTTCCAACGTGTACAATGACCTCCTGCTGGTCTCTCTCTCCTTTGAGAACATTCTGCACCCTGTCTGAGATATCCTTGATCCTGGCACTAGGAGGCAACACACCATTCTGTTTTTTCACTGCTGGATGCAGAAACGCCTGTCTGTGCCTCTGACTGGATGGTCCCTTATCACAATCGATCGCTTGGAACCCGACATACTCCTCATTGCATTAAAGCCAGTCTCAAGACCAGAAATTTGGCTGTTTGTGCTACAATCCCCTGAGAATCCATCACCTCCAATGTTTTCCAAAACAGCATACTTGTTTGAAATGGGAATAGCCACAGGAGACTCCTCCACCACCTGCCTACCCCTGCTACTTTTCCTGGCGGTAACCCACCTACCGGATGTATCTGTGGCTTTTCTCCCTTCCTGTAACTGCCAAACATCACACCCCCAGCTCCTGTAAATTTGTTATTTCCTGTAGCTGCAGCTCTAACCAATCCATGCAATCTGACATGATTCGCAACCAAAGACATTTCCTGCAGACATAATCATCAGTAACATGGAAACTCTCCCTAAACTCCCACAGGAAGAGCACATCACACTTTGCTCTTTCACAATCTACAGACCCAGAAAACAGCACGGTCTTAATGTTCTAAAAAAACACTGCTTCAGGCTAACTTAGCACTAATGGTTCATATTTTTAAAATGTAATTGTTGGAGGGATTGATGACTGGGGGCATAGATTGAATGTTTAACTTTTAACTTTGCTCCTTATTTCTTTCTACCTTATTCTTAGGGTTTTGTACCGAGGTACAGTACTTTGTATCTCAGATGGTGCTGTGTGTTGTGACATTATAGACCTTTTACTGTACTCCTGTGCGTGAGGACACATGGCAATAAAGTCTAAATCTAAATCTATAATCATGGGAAGGGACGGGAGGTTTAGAGGCCATGTGAGGAAAGGATTCACCCAGAGGGTGGTGTGAATCTGGAACTCACTGCCTGTGAGGGTAGGAGAGACAGGAACCCTGAACAAGTGTTTAGATGGACATTACAATGCCAAGCTACACAAGGATATGGGCAAGTGATGGGAAAAGGGATAGAATAGTTATGTGGCTGTTTATGACCAGTGCAGATACGATGGGCTGAAGGGCAGTCTGGGTGCTATAGATCTCAATGATGGTGACTCCATGAGAGGGGGAGACACAGCAATGGTGGTGGGAAGACAGCAATGAGGGGGAACACAGCAATGAGGGGGAGACAGCAAGATGGCGACAG
>NC_057731.1:48520377-48523616 GCF_004010195.1 Chiloscyllium plagiosum | reverse complement strand
GGGGGGAGGCAGCAATGATGGGGGACAGCAATGATTGGGGAGAGCTCAGACCCGAGGAAGGCTTTCAGGTGATTCTGTCCCTCCCTAGGGAACAGTTTGTCAACCCTTGAAAACATTCCACACCCTGGAAATAAAGCAATAGCACAGGGCGGAATCTCACTGGGAAGGTCCCTGGGAATTGTCAATGGTTTCCTCAACAAATGAATATTCCTTCACACCCCTGACGTGTAGATGATGGACAGAAACTGGAGAGTCAGGAGGAGAATTAATTGTCTGTAAAGCACTTTGGAACATCCTGAGGCTTAGAAGGCACTATATAAATGCAGGGCTTGGCGGCATGATAGCACAGTGGTTAGCCCTGATACCTTATGGTGCCAGAGACCTGGGTTCAATTCCTGCCTCAGGTGACCCTCTGGGTGGAGTTTGCACATTCTCTCTGTGTCTGTGTGGGTTTTCTCCCACTTTCTAAAAATGTGCAGATTAGATGAATTGACCATGCTAAATTGCCCACAGTGTTAGGTGTAGGGGAATGGGTCTGGGTGTGTTGTGCTTTGGCAGGTCAGTGTGGACTTGTTGGGCTGAAGGGCCTGTTTCCACACTGTAAGTAATCTAGTCTAATGTGTTTGATCCAATTGGATGTGATAGAAAGTTCAGTATTACTGGTATCGTTTCAAACTCTATGGAACAGGGAAGCCAATTTGATTTATAACTGGGACCTCATACCTCACAGCCGCGTATAACGCGTTATTTACCCCTTTCTCTGACTGAACTATCTGGATAGTTCCAACAACTTGGAAAGTTGCTCTTGCTGTAACTGGTGCAGCAGCACTCTCTGCTGGTAGGACATTGCTACTGGCTGAATTTTTTTTTAAATTGTCCCTGATTTCAGGACAGGCTCCATAGAGTCATCCAGCATGGAAACAGACCCTTCGGCCCAACCAGTCCATGCTGAACATAATCCCAAACGAAACTAGTCCCACCTGCCTGCTGCTGGCCCGTATCCTTCCAAACATTTCGTATTCATAGTTAAAAATCACACAACACCTGGTTATAGTCCAACAGGTTTAATTGGAAGCACACTAGCTTTCGGAGCATTGCTCCTTATCAGTCCAACACTGGCACCTCCAAATCTTTCTTATTCATGTGCTTGGCCAAATGTCTTTTAAACATGATAATTGTGCCCACATCCACCACTTCCTCAGGAAGTTCACTCCACATTCAAACTGCCTTCTGTGTAAAAAAATTGTTGCTCATGCCTTTTTATAAATCTCTGTCCTCTCACCTTAAAAATGGCCCCTAGTGTCTTGACATCCCCCAAAGGAAGAAAAACACCTACCAGTCACCTTATCTATACCCCTCAGTATTTTATAAACCTCTATCAGGTCTCCTCTCAACCTCCTACGCTCCAGTGAAAAAAATCCCAGCCTGTCCAGCCTTTCTTCATAACTCAAACCCTCCATACCTGGCAACATCCTGGTGAACCTCTTCTGAAACTTCTCCAGCTTCATAATATCCTTCACATAATTGGGTGCCCTGAACTTGACACAGTATTCCAGAAAGCTATAGAATAAAGAATATCAGAGACAAGGAATTCATCTTTCAAAATTAAATTTTTGCACTTGCCCAAATCCCATTACAACATAACAATCCTACTTAAAATCCTAGCTGTCTGATCAAGTATTTCCTGTATCTCCTTATGCTCTGTATCAACATTTGGCTGACACTCTGCTCTGAAGTGTCTTGGGGATGTTTTCCAACATTAAAGGTGCTACATCAATGAAGTTGTTATTGTGCCTTCCTTTGACATTAGGTGCTTTCAGAACCCTCTGGTTGTGTGCTCTAATTGGTAAGCTGTCTATCATTGATGGAGATTTGCCTCTTTGTTTCAGTGTGCTGTTGATTGTTGGTTCAAGTCCCACAGTGAGCCCTCGCCCATGTGGAAGACGGTGTGGGGAGTTAAAGAGTCGAGAGTGTGGTGCTGGAAAAGCACAGCAGGTCAGGCAGCGTCAGAGGAGCAGGAGAATCCACGTTTCCTGATAAAGGGTTTATGCCCGAAATGTTGACTGGCTCCTGCTCCTCGGATGCCCGAAATCCTGCTCCTCGGATGTTGCCTGGCCAGCTGTGCTTTTCCAGCACCACATTCTTACCTCTGATTCTCCAGCATCTCCGGCCCTCACTTTCTCCTGATGCAGGGAGCAAACACTGGCCTGGACCAGCTGCCTCACATAGCCCTGTGTGGTGCTGTAGACCCCGTTTGACTGGGATGTATCAGAGTGTCACTGAGTACTGACTGGACTGTGCTGTGCTCCATTGCAGAGTCTCACCACGGGATGGGGCAGACCCGTCGATTGAAGAGGAAGACGCAGGAGATGCTGCGGAACCCACAGGACAAGGAACAGGTAAAGCCAACCTGCTTTCCCCTCCCTCTGCGCCCCCCCTACCTTCAACCGCCAACCCAGGGTTCCAGCCCGTTGCCCTGACACCGGACCCTAACACTTGTGGGTTTAGTGGTGCGTGGGGTAGCTGCTGTGCTTCAGGGGCAGGAGCTCAGGGCTTGGGTCCCGTTCCATGTCTTGACGGTCCAAGAATGTCCATAACGAGGGCAAACGGTTTGAGAATCGACCCTCAAATCCATCTGATGCTCGCCAATGCGAGATGTTAAGAGCAGGATTAGTCACCTCAACGTTGGAGTCCTGACTGTCACTATCTCTAGCTTCGGGCAACAATATCTATGTTAAGGTGCGTATTTCCACTCCCTGAATGGACTGTAACACACCCCTACCAAAAGCAGGTCAGTGAATACACAGTCTGTAAGGCTGCAACTGAGGTTAATTCAAACGTAGGTCTCTCGAACATTATCTTGGGTCTCTGGATTACACTGGATCTCTGGATTCATAGAATCTCTGCAGTGTGGAAACAGGCCCTTCAGCCCAACAAGTCCACACTGACCCTCCGAAGTGTATCCCTACCCAGTACATTCCCCGTGACTCTACATTTACCCTTGAGTAATGCACCTAACCTACACGTCCCTGAACACTAGGGGCAATGCACCTAATCTGCACATCTTTGGACTGTGGGAGGAAATGGGAGAAAACCCTCACAGACACGGGAAAACCGTGCAAACTCCACACAGACATTCACCCGAGGCTGGAACCGAACCCAGGTCCCTGACACTGTTGTGGGCGGCATGGTGGCACAGTGGTTAGCACTGCTGCCTCACAGCGCCAGAGACCCGGGTT
>NC_057731.1:48436590-48520322 GCF_004010195.1 Chiloscyllium plagiosum | reverse complement strand
CGTAGTGTTAGGTAAGGGGTAGATGTAGGGGTATGGGTGGGTTGCGCTTCGGCGGGGCAGTGTGGACTTGTTGGGCCGAAGAGCCTGTTTCCACACTGTAAGTAATCTAATCTAATGCTAACCACTGAGTCACTGGGCCATTGTAAGCCAGGAGCAGGCAGATGGGACTAGTTTAGTTCGTGATTATGTTTGGCATGGACTGGTGGACCAGAGGGTCTGTTTTCTTGCTGTTGAGTGTATGACTCTATTTAAGGCAGAAATCCAACTGGACAACAATGTCTTGAAGAATGGGTCACTGTTGCCAGTGAGGAGAACGTCCATTTATAACTTGTTCTTCTCGTGGGAGGGTGAGGGTCGATCTTGCTAAAGTGCCCTTTCTGTGTTGGGTGGGGCGGAAGGAGGAAGAGGGGAAAGGTCGCTGAGAAGCTGGCAAGAGAAGGCTGACAGCAGGAGTGGACTGGGTTAGGAAGGGACGTATGGAACCCAGGATCCTTCATTTTCAACCAGTTAAGCCTGTGAATATGCTTCCATGTGAGGCAGACAGAATTTAGTTTTGGTGTCGCAGGAAATCAATGGAGCCAATGGGAAAATGGAGCTTGATCCAAAGTTCAACCTTGATAGCATTGAATAGTGGAGCAGACTCGATGGGTTGAATGGCCTATTCCTGCTCCAATTTCTTACATTCAGTTTCGTTTCGCAGCTGGTCAGGCCTAGTCAGTCACAAACTGAGCACTGCGTTTGCCCCAAGACAACGCTTAGCTTTGAAGTAACTCCACAGAGTTTGGTATCCCATCATCCTTTAGTTAAACGTGGAGAGTCCTTGACACTGGCTCATCTTCCACAGAGCCGGCTCTCAGAGTGAACAGAATTTCTGTTTTCTTTTTATCACTCCTGTTCTTTTGTTAAAATTTTCTCCCACACTACCACTGTTAGGCTTATTTTTCCCCGGCACCCATGTTTGTGTGTGTGCAGGTGTCATACACAGTGAAGAACAACGTGTGTGTAAATCTTTATTTACATTCCACCACCAGGAAGAAAGGAAACGCCCGAGTGGCCAGTGACAAGCAGTGCCCTTCACATCAAAGGGCAACACTGTGTGATCAAACAGTGAAGGGGAGGGCAGGGATTAAATCAAAATAGAGTTGGAGGGGGAAATGATGCACTCCACTCCCTGCGGCGCCCACCTCTCCCTGAACAACTCCAGGGTGTTGGTGGACACCGCGCGCTCCTTCTCCAAGGACATCCGGGCCCTAACGTAACTGCGGAAGAGGGACAGGCAGTCGGACCTAACGACCCCCTCCACGGCCCGCTGCCTGGACCTGTTTATGGCCAGTTTGGGACTCTCTGTCAGCTGGGGCTCCCTGATTGGACCAGTTAACAGCTCTAATCGGGGAACTGCTATTCTTAGAGGTCCACCTGGCTGACCCCATTATAATCACGACAAGTTTCAGGACCGATTCATTATTTTATTCAACGAGATTAGCTTCTGTATAAAATACAAATTGTTTCTTCCTTCTAACTGGGCTGTAGATGGCACTGTATCGCTTTGTTTGAAGTCGAGGTTCACAGGCCAAGTCACAGGATTCCCAACTCAATGGAGATCATTCTTTGACTCTCAATAGGATTCCATCGCCTGAGGCATGTTCTTTAGCAATATTGAATCACTCACCACCCCCCATCCTTACTGCTCCTCCTGAACATTTGGTGTACTCCTGGGTGGCAGTGATCAATCCTCACGCCGTGTTTCGATGCTCTCCTTCAATGGCTACCCTCAGTGACTGAGATAAGAAGTACAATAGCACGGGACTCAAAGTAACATCTCGCTGTGCGTAGCCTGCCTCACTCTGACGCTGAAATAGGGCACATTGAGGGAGGTAACGGCCTACTGGTAGTATCTAGATTAATAATACCTAGTGGTAGAATGGTGGAATTTGAAATCATTTTTTAAAATCTGAAATTTAGAGTCTAATGATGACCATGTATCCATTGCTAGTTGTTGGGAAAAACCCATCTGGTTCACTAAAGTCCTTTAGGGAAGAAAACTGCCACTCATTCCCGGTCTGGCCTACAGCAATGTGGGCCAGAGCAATGTGGTTGACTCTTAACTGCCCTCTGGGCAATTAGGGATGGGCAATAGAAGCTGGTCTAGCCAGTGACACCCTCATCCCGTGAATGAAGAAAGAAACATCTGGAGTCAAGGTGACACCTGATCTCAAAATGAACTGGAGTGAGACTTCCTCTGTCATTAGGGACCCTGAATCTATATTGGTCTCACAAGCATTTTAGTAATGGAGGGCAGGGGTGGGGCTGGGGATGGGGGCACTGGTGGTGGTCATGGTGTGTCAGGATAAGGGGGCGACCATTTTGGACTGGGAAGAGGAGGAATGTCTTCAATCAGAGACTGATGAATGTTTGGAATTCGATATTCCGGGGGCTGTGGATTCTCAGGATGGGACTCACCCTTTTTTTATTACTCAGGGAATTGAGGAGATGGGACAAGGTGAGGGAGACATACCCATCAGATCTTAGTGAGCGACAGAGGATGCTCGAGTAGTCAGTTAGACTGGATGGGGGCACTGGAGATTGGGAAGTGTTCGGATAACTTAAGCGTACACTGAAGGAGCGAGAGTAGGCCACTCTGCCCTTCAAGCCTGCTCCGCCATTCAGTGAGGCTGACCCTCAGGTCTGTATTCTTGCATGCTTCCAATAATCTTTCAGCCGCTGGCTAATCAAGAAATGTCTTAAAAATACTGAAAGATTTTGCGTCCACTGCCTTTTGAGGAGAGGAATTCCCTTTGAGAGAAAACAATGTTGAGGGTGGAATAATTGAAATAAAACGTCGGGTCACGAGCACATGTAGAGGCCATTCAGTCATCGTGTTAATGTTAGCTGTTTGAAAGAGCGGTTGTGTTTTTTCCCCTACAGCTCTCAACTGAGCTACCGTTTCAGACCTATCTAAGCAACTCACTGAAGAAAAAGACTTTTCCTCACAGTTCTTCAGCTGATTATATAAACTGCGTCCTGGTAACCAATCATCCTATTAGTGGGAGTGGTTTCTGTCAGTTTACGCTATTGCACCCCTTCATAATTTTGAGCGCCTCCATTTGATTTCTGTCTAATTTTCTCTGATCAAAGGGAACCTTATTTTTCCAATGAGCTTGAACCAACCCAGTGTGGGGATGGAACAGGTTTCTCTTCCACCCTTTGACACCGTGTCCCACATAATGGACCACGTGTCAGCTCCTGCTGCCAGGAGAATTACCTTGAACGTGTGATATTCTGATTTGTGGACTGCTTCTTCAGGATTGAGACCTGTTCTGAATTCCAGTGGCCTTCCTGTCTACTTGCCCTTAGTTTGCGAGTGCTGTTGCTCAGGTCTGAGTTTGTTACCTGTCCCGAATTGCCTTTGTGCAGGTGTTTAATGCCCACCTGCAGCTGAGTGGCTTGCTCAGGGTGGCGGGGTGGGGGGGTCAGTTGCCCAGGGTGGTGGGGTGAGGAGGCAAACAGTTAAGAGTTAGCCATTTTGCTGTGGGTCTGCTGTAGTCATTAGTTGGACAGTATGGCACCACAGCTGGGGAGTGATGGCCTTGTGGTATTGCTGGACTGGTGATTCCCGAGTCCCTGGGGCAATGGGTTCAAATCCCACCATGGTCGATGAGGGCAACTTGAATTCAATAAAGTTCTGGAATGGTGACCTCTTGGATGTCTATAAAATAGTGAGAGGTATAGACAGAATTATTGGTAGATGTCTTTCCCTAAGATGGTGAACCTCAAGATGATGGAGCCCGTTTTTGAGGGGAGAGATTTGAAAAAAGACACAAAAGGCAATTTTTTTACATGGGGGTGGTTCCTGTGTGGAATGAGCTTCATGGGGAAGTGATGGATTTGGGTATAATTATAACATTTAAAAGACATTTTGATGGATCCATGAATATGAAAGCTTTGTAGAGGTATGAGACAGGAGCAGGCAGGGTGGGACTAGTTTAGTTTGGGATTGTGTCCGGTATGGACTGGTTGGACCAAAGGGGGGAGTGAGTACTGTAGATGCTGGAGCTCGGGATCGGGAGTGTGGTGCTGGAAAAGCACAGCCGGTCAGGCAGCATCCGAGGAGCAGGAGAATCAACGTTTTGGGCATAAGCCCTTCATCAGGACCATTGTGGGCGGCACGGTGGCACAGTGGTTAGCACTGCTGCCTCACAGCGTCAGAGACCCGGGTTCAATTCCCGCCTCAGGCGACTGACTGTGTGGAGTTTGCACGTTCTCCCCATGTCTGCGTGGGTTTCCTCCGGGTGCTCCGGTTTCTTCCCACCGTCCAAAGATATGCAGGTCAGGTGAATTGGCCATACTAAATTGCCCATAGTGTTAGGTAAGGGGTACATGTAGGGGTATGGGTGGGTTGCGCTTCGGCGGGGCGGTGTGGACTTGTTGGGCCGAAGGGCCTGTTTCCACACTGTAAGTAATCTAATCTAATCTAAAAAAGGTCTGTTTCCATGCTGTATGACTCTGTGACTCCATGACCATGAATCCATTGTCAATTGCTAGAAAAACCCATCTGGGTCAATAATGTCTCTTAGAGAGGAAAGGTGCTTTCCTTACCTGGTCTGTGCTACACATCACCCCAGACCCATAGCAATGTTATTAACTCTTACCTGTCCTCTGGGCAATAAACGCTGGCCTAGCCATGATGCTGTCACCCTGTGAAGGAATAAATGAAAAAGAAGGGGGTCATCATGTAATGTACAGTTTTGGGCTCTACATTATAGGAAGTATTGGAGCGAGTACAGATGTAGATTTACAGGATTGGTTCCAGGGAGGAGAAACTTCAGTGACGAGGATAAATCTACAAAGTTGGGACTGTTCTCCTTCTTGAGAAGGCAGCTGAGAGGAGATTTAGTTGAGATTTTTAAATCATGAGTGGGCTGAATAGAGTAGATAGAGAGAAACTGTTCCTACTTGGAAAAGGAGCAAGAAGGAGGGGTGATATATTTAAGATGATTTACAAAAGAAGCAAGGGTGATGTGACTCAGTAAGTAGTCAGCACTGCCTGGACGTGAGGTGGGGCTGGGGTTCAACTGAGGTATTCAAGGGCCATTGATTATTATTTGGAGAGAAATGTGCAAGGGTACAGGGGATGGGAAGGGGAAAATAGGAGATTGGCATGTGATAGTGATGTAGAGCTGGTATAGGAACAATGGGCCAAAATGTTCTCCTTCTTACTCTGAGATGACACACTGTCGTCCTAAACTCTGCCACAAGGGGATCAATTTCATACCCCCTAACTATCTCATATGTTGCTTCTCACTCTTCTATATTCCGATGGGTAGAGGGTCCATCTATTCAACCTCTCCTTATAAGGCAGTCCCTCCTTACATGGAGAAAGTGAGGGCTGCAGATGCTGGAAATCTGAGTCAAGAGTGTGGTGCTGGAAAAGCACAGCAAGTCAGGCAGCATCCGAGGAGCAGGAGAGTCGATGTTTCGAGCCCTAAGCCCTTCAACAGCAATTCCTCCTCCTCAATTCTCCTGCTTCTCAGATGCTGCCTGACCTCCATACCTGGAATTAGCCGTGTGAACCTTCTTTGGACTGCCTCCTATGACAGACTCTTCCCTAGTTATGGAGCCCAGAACAGTTCACAGTGTTCTAGCTGTGGCCTGATGAATGACCTCCCTATTTTTACACTCTATTCCCTTTGTGATTAGAGCTAACATTGCATTTGTCTTTTCTATTACCTACTGAACTTGGATTCCAGTTCCTTGGTGATTAGGGCACCAACGATAGGTTTTATAGTAACCCTGTGGGTTTATGATCCATATTGACAATGCTAGTGTTCTATTCCAGCTTTATTCATTAGGTTTGATGAGATTTGAGCTCTTTTTACAGGAATGTTGTGTATGGGATTGCTAACGTTGTAACAGAACCACTCCCCTCCCATTCCCCAGGTGCTGTTGCTACAGATTTCGACGGTGATGGAATGCTGGATCTCATCATCTCTCATGGAGAGTCCAGGGCTCAGCCACTGTCTGTGTTCAAAGTAACCCAGGTATGTGTTTGTGTGGTGACCATTTACAATTCCCGACTCATGGCTATTGGCCAAAACTGCTGCATGGAGGGATTGGGAATGGGTGCGTGTTTTTGATTGGTGCACACTCGACAGGATGAAGGGCCTTTTTCTGTGCTGTAGATCTTGATGATCCACTCTTCACCACTTAACGCGCCAGGCCACTCTCATTCCGTTCTCCCCCTCACCGCCCACGACATGGCAAGGCCCTTGGCTAAGGCTGGGGCTGCAGTGGAGGAACATCAAACATTGCTGCTGGCTTCCTCATTCGCTGTAGGCCGGGGTCTTTCCAACCGAGGTCCTGATTGGATCTCGGGCGGAGGGCAGACCTTCCTCAAGTTGGAGCATGAGACCAGTCCCCTTGATGGGCCGTGACCATGCCAGTGGGAGGTTAGGTTTGACACCTCTCCCATCCCTCCTAAGCCCTTCCCTCACCTTCCCCATTATTAGCAAGGGAACATCAGAGAGAGATGTCTACTGCGGGAAATAACTCAGCATCACCCCCTCCACTGCTCACTCTTCTCACCCTCTCGACAAAGCCAAGAGACCACTGGAGATCATGCAGTAATGGAGTGGGATCCATTCAGACCCTTATTCCTGAGCTTTAGCCCAGTGGGGGTAATGGCCATGGTCCTAGGTGGAAGGTCAAAGGGCAAAGTTTTGTGTCTTTGGTTAGAGATTCTGCTGGCAATGCTAGCTTTCACTCTGAATTTATCCTCCAATCAGAGCCACCTTGAAATGGCTGCAATAGCATAACAGAAGAAGTGCAACAAAAACAGGCCATTCTGCCCACAGAGTTCGTGCTAGTGTCTATGACCCACTCAAACCTTCTCCAATTTCTCCTCAGCTGAATCTACCACTGTGACCCTGTTTTCCCTTCTCCCTCATATTCCTGTCTGGCTTGTCCACAGGTGTGTCAATACTGTTTGCTCCATACTGCCCATGCCATCGAGCTCCTCTTGAGCAACAGCAAGATGGAGCCCAGCTTCATCTCCATGGTGACAGTGTCAATCTACATGGAACGTTTCTCAGCTGGACACAATGGGCCTGCAGGAAATTCCTGGCCTGACCCACCTCCGCAAACAGGAGCTGGATGATTTTGGCAGTGCATCTGTCTCATTCCCACCCTCCACTGACTGAACAGAGCCAATGAGAAGGAGCTGTCCCCTTCCAAAATTGATCTCCTTCCCGTAACACCCCACACGGGGCCCGGTGATTCAGGAGGGAGTCTTTGCTGAATGTGGCAACAAGGAATGCATAGGAAGAGACAACACCCATCCATCAGCCAATCACAAAGCAGCCAGTTTGGTTCGGGTCAGTTGGCGGCTTCTATAGGAAGGTTTGTCTGGTCTAAAAGCGCCTGCACATTGAAAGCTAAGCAGTGATAAACCCGGTTAACACTTGAATGAGTGACCATTCAGGGACGCTGGTTAGTGCCCCTAACTCTGGTCCACAACATGCCCAGACCCAAAATACCGAAAAGATTACTCCATGAGGATCACTGACTGGTATGGAATTGAAGTGCGGGGGAGCTTCACCGGTTTTGTTCTGGGTTCTTTTCAAAGGGCACCGATAACAATTGGCTGAGGGTCATTCCCCGGACCCGGTTTGGTGCGTTTGCCCGTGGGGCAAAGGTGGTGCTGTACACACGGAGAACTGGGCCGCACCTCCGTATAATCGATGGAGGATCTGGGTATCTCTGTGAAATGGAGCCAGTGGCACACTTTGGATTGGGTACGTAGTATCTAAAGGCTGCGTGTTGCCTTGAGTTACTGTTTAAAGGTAAAAACAATGACTGCAGATGCTGGAAACCAGATTCTGGATCAGTGGTGCTGGAAGAGCACAGCAATTCAGGCAGCATCCGAGGACAGGCAAAATCGACGTTTCGGGCAAAAGCCCTGATCCAGAATTGAGTTACTGTTTGTTTGTTAAAGTTAGCAGGGTCCTCTGGCACTGTTGGGTTGGGGGTAGGGGGGAGCGGTGTCACTGAGATATCACTGTGGGTGTCTGCTAGAGTCCTCCAGAACACTGTAATGCCACTCCACATGTTGACATGATGTTCTGATTTTTACCACCTTTCAAGGTTGGCATGAGTCAGTGAGATGCGAGTGTGGTGCAGGTCAGGCAGCATCCAAGGAGCAGGAAAACCGACATTTCGGGCAAGAGCCCTTCATCAGGAATGTGAGCCGAGGGGGTGGAGAGATAAATGGGAAGGGGCTGGGGCTGGGAAGAAGGTAGCTGAGAGGGCAATAGTTAGATGGAGGTGGGGGTAATGGTGATAGATCGGAGAGGAGGGTGGAGTGGATAGGTGGGAAGGGAGATTGGCAGGTAGGACAGGTCATGAGGATGGTGCTGAACTGGAAGGTTGGAACTAGGATAAGGTAGGGTGAGGGGAAAAGAGGAAACTGGTGGAATCCAAATTGATGCCATGGGTTGAAGGGTCCCGAGGTGGAAGATGAGATGTTCTTCCTCCAGGCGGGGTGGTTAGGAAGTGGCGATAGAGGAGGCCCAGGACCTGCATGTTCTCGGCAGAGTGGGAGGGAGAGTTGAAGTGTTCGGTCACAGAGCGGTGGGGTTGGTTGTTGCGGGTGTCCCCGGAGGTGTTCTCTGAAGCACTCTGCGAGAAGGCGTCATGTTTCCTCAATGTAAAGGAGCCCACTAGTGAGTCCACTAGTGGTACCATTCATGAGACATTCTAGGTCTCATACTATGAGAGTTGTCATTTTGAGGGGTTTGGTTTGGATTCAAGGGGATTCAGAGACAGATGCCATGAGTGAGGCAAAGGCAGAGAAATGGGACTATTTTGGTTGCTGGTTGATGGACACTCAATGTTCCAAATGGCTACCTTCTGTGACTATTTGACATGTCATTTGTTTACATTTGTTCACCAGATGTTGTCATTGCTGGCTGGGCCAGTATTTAATACCCATCACTAATTGCCCTTGTGAAGATGGGGCTGAGCTACCTTCTTGAACCACTGCAGTCCGCTTGCTGTAGTTTGGCCCACAATGCCCTTAGGGGAGGGAATCCCAGGATGTTGATCCAGTGACAGTGAAGGAGGGGTTGTATAAATGCCCATCAAAGTGTGACAGCTGCCTCCACCTGCTCCCAGCACCATTCCATGTATTGATCCAGAACATTCTGTAGGGAAGACCAGCTGTTGCCTTGCCATTGGAATGCTCTCCAGTCAGATTGGCAGCTGAACCTCCCATGATTCATCTGTCCTTTGGGTGAGATGTAAAATAATCCACAGGGCTTGAGTGGAAATTAAATTGTGAGGGAGCTCTCCCAGGGCCCTGGTCTGTATTCCTCCCATAGCCAACATCAGTGAGACAACATGGAGTACCTTGTCATGTTCAGCTTAAAGAGTCTTGGTCAGCTCAAAATGGCTGCCGTATTAGACCATAAGATATAGAAGCAGAATTAGGCCATTCAGCCCACTCCCTCATTCAATCATGGCTGATATGTTTCTCAAACCCATTCCCCTTACCTTCTCTGCATAACCCCTTATTTTGTATTAGATTTCTTACAGTGCAGAAACAGGCTTTTCGGCCCAACAAGTCCACATCGACCCGCCAAAGCACAACCCACCCCCCCTACACCTAACACTACGGCCAATTCACCTAACCTGCTCATTTTTGGACTGTGGGAGCAAACCCACGCAGGCACGGGGAGAATGTGCAAACTCCACACAGTCAATTGCCTGAGGTGGGAATTGAACCCAGGTCTCTGGCACTGTGAGGTAGCAGTGCTAACCACTGTGCTACTGTGCTGCCCATTGCACTACCATAGACTCAAAGTAAGTAAAAGGCTGTGACTTATTCCTGAGTAGCGCAATAAGCAGCTACCCTAGTTCCAGCATTTTCTCTTATGGTTACCTTAGTTAGTTCCTGTCTTGGGATATGGGCATCGTTGGTAACGGCTACAACCTTTCCTCATTCATCCTTCAGAAGGTGTGCTGACATCTTGGAGTGTTGCTGTCAATGAGGTGGAATTATCTGACAGCTCTGTTAGATCAGGGCTTCCGAGATTTTCTCCCAGCAGCAGTGAAGGAATTCCAATTTCTTTCCGAGTCAGAATAGTGTGTGCCGGGGGGTGGTAATGGGGTCAGGTGAGGGTGGGATATCAGGTCCCCTCTTGAAGGCTCACTGTGCTCAGGTAAGAGATGGAACTGGAGGGAGCGGAGGGGGGGGGCGTGATTTCAGGCTGACCATAGGGTGGCTTAGTGGTTAGCATGGCAACCTCACAGCAGCAGTGGGCCTGGGTTCGAATCCAGCCTCAGCAGCTGTCTGTGTGGAGTTTGTGCACTGTCCCTGTGTCTGGGTGGGTTTCCTCCCATAGTCCAAAGATGTCCAGGCTTAGGTGGATTAGCCTTGGGCAATACAGAGGAGCCTTGATTATCTGAGCAGCATGTGCAGGGAGTATTTTGTTTGGATAATCGAGTGCTGGAGAACACAGTTTAACGAAGCATTGGGACCTTGTGATCTTGTTTGGATAATCAAGATTCCTCTGTATAGGGTTAAAAGGATAGGGCAGGGGGCTAATCTGGGTGGGATGTTTTTTGGATGGTCAGTGCAGAGGCCGAATGGCCTCCTTTTGCACTGTAGAGATTTAATGATTCTCATTCTCGTGTCCTTGCTGTGTTCTTCTAGGTCATGGATGTCAAGGGTTTGGGACAAATTATCAAGTAAATCTTTTCTTCAGCATTTCACATTATCTGCAATTTTGTAACAAAAGTATTCGCCTTTCCAATGGAGAAAGATTTTCACCTTCTATGCTGCAAGGCTCCAGCTTTAATCCTTGTTTGTAAATAATGTTACATTCTCTGGCAAGACACAGGGTGGGTGTTTACTGCTCTGTTTTACATAGAGGAATCATCCATCTTATCTATAAAAGATGAACGAGATGGGGGGGGAGCTAAAATTATTGATGTAAGTTTCATAAATCCATTTCTCCCCCTCAGAAAAATCTGACAAGACCTCATAAAATGACAAAATTGAGGTATAAATTAATTTTATGAACTACTAAATAACAGTAACAGACAGCCAGTCCTGTATTCTTTATTGCAGTAAAATAAATGTGTGAACCTGATGTAGGATTAGTTACTGCACTTAACGTAGGCCTCTGTACGTGCTTTTCTACATCTGGACTCTCTCTGCTCCAGGCGCTATGCCTCCTTATTTTCTTGTTCATGTGATGTGGGAATCATTGGCTGGGACAGAGTTTATCACCCGTCTCTAGATGCTCTTGAGAAGCCACCGAGCCGCCTCATAGTAGAACAGTGATATATTTCCAAGTCAGGATGGTGAGTGACTTGGAGGGGAACTTGCAGGTGGTGGTGTTCCCATGTATCTGCTGCCCTTGTCCTTCTAGATGGAAGTGGTCGTGGGTTTGGAAGGTGCTGTCTAAGGAATCTAGCAGAGATACCTATCGGTTCAGGTATCACCTATAGTTAGAGATGGTTAAGAAGGTGTTTAGCTCGCTTGCCTTCATTGCTCAGAACTCTGAATATAGGAGTTGGACTGTTATGTTAGGATTGTACAGGATATTGTGAGGCTTTTTCTGGGGTACTGTGTCCAGTTCAGTTCTCCCTGTTATAGGGAGGATATTATTAAGATGGAGAGGGTTCAGAAGAGATTTGCCAGGATGTTGCCAGGAATAGAGGGTTTGAGTTATAGATTAGATTACTTACAGTGTGGAAACAGGCCCTTCGGCCCAACAAGTCCACACCGACCCGCCGAAGCGTAACCCACCCATACCCCTACATTTATCCTTTTACCTAACACTACGGGCAATTTAGCATGGCCAATTCACCTGACCTGCACATCTTTGTGACTGTGGGAGGAAACCGGAGCCCCCGGAGGAAACCCACGCAGACACGGGGAGAACGTGCAAACTCCACACAGTCAGTCGCCTGAGTCGGGAATTGAACCCGGGTCTCTGGCGCTGCGAGGCAGCAGTGCTAACCACTGTGCCACCGTGCCGCCCACCAAGGGAGAGGCTGGATTGGCTGGGACTTCTTTCACTGGAGCGTAAGAGGTTGAGAGGTGACCTGATAGAGGTTTATTAAATCATGAGGAGGATAGATAAGGTGAATCCCTAGGGTGGGGTATTTCAAGATTAGAGGGCATCTGTTTAAGGTGAGAGGAGAAAGATTAAAAAAAAACATCAGGAGCAACGTTTCTGCACAGAGAGTGGTTCGTGTGTGGAATGACCTTCCAGAGGAAGTGATGCATGAGGTTACAGTTATAATGTTTAAAGGACATTTAGATCAGTACATGAATAAAAAATGCTTGGAGGGAAATGGGCCAGGGGCAGGCAGGTAAGGTTAGTTTAATTTGGGATTATGTTCAGCATGGACTAGCTGTGCCAAAGGGTCTGCTTCCATGCTATATGATTCTATGACTCAATGGATGGAACAAAGGAACCTTTTTTAATTGTTCATGGTATGTGGGTGTGACTGGCTGGGTCAGCATTTATTGCCCATCCCTAGTTGCCCTTGAGAACGTGGTGGTGAGTTGCCTTGTTGAACCGTTGCAGTTCGCGTACTGTGGGTTGACTCACAGTGTCCTTAGGGAGGGAATTCCAGGATTTTGACCCAGTGACAGTGAAGAAATGGCCAATATATTTCCCCTCATGGGATGGTGAGTTGCTTGGAGGGGAACCTGCAGGGGGCGCTGCTCTTGTCCTTCTGGATGAAAGCGATCATGGGTTTGGAAGGTGCCGCTGGAAGAGCTTCTCTGAATTGGCTCTACCTCTTTGTTCTAAGCTCCAATGACCACAACCAGAAATGCTCCTTCCTCCACCACCCTTCACATGTCGAAATTAAGACTCTTCGTTTGGTTGTTAGATTCCAAGATTTATGAAACCACTAATTTCCTCAACTTGTCTGTCTTTCTTTCAATCCACAGGCTTTGTAAATTCCCACGTTTGCGCTGCCTAATCATTCCTTAATTTGACTCAACATGACAGTATGTTGTGATTATTTTTATCAGTTGGTAACAATCTCTTGCTGATGTACTGACGATTAAGGATCCTAGCTCAATTTCAAAGCCACGATAGGCTGATCCTTCAATGGAAATTAACCAGTAAGGGAGTCAGCGGTCAGCGGAGGGCAGACAGGAGTGTGGAAAGTGACCACAATCAGATCAGACTTGATCGTATCGAATGGTGGAGCAGCCTTGAAGGAACGATGAATTCAGAATCTGACTTTCGAGTTTGAGAATTTGTATATAATGAAATATCAGGTTGTAGGTTTGCTCGCTGAGCTGGTAGGTTCATTCTCAGACGTTTCATCACCATGCTAGGCAACTTCATTAGTGAGCCTCTGGTGAAGCGTTGGTGTTCTGTCCACTTCCTGTTTGTGTGCCTTCATCTGTTACAGTGGGCAGTGGGCGATATCATTTCCTGTTCCTTTTCTCAGAGGTTGGTAAATGAGGTCCAAATTGATGTGTTTATTGATGGACTTTCGGTTTGACTGTCAGGCCTTGAGGATTTTCCGTGAATGTCTCTGTTTAGCCTGTCCTAAGATGGACGTATTGTCCTAATCGAAGTGTCTGTGTTTAAGAATACTAGTGATAGTGGGTCATGTCTTTTGGTGGCTAGTTTCCTGCCTGTCTGTCAGTTGTAGTGTTTGTTACAGTCTTTGCAGGGTACTTTGTAACACTAGATGTCACAGCGGAATGAACAGTCAATGGAGAACTGCAGACCACGTCTACAGGAAAGTAACACACACAGACCAGATATTCAGCTACAGGAGCAACCATCCCAACACCCACAAATGGAACTGCATCAGGACATTATTTAAATGGGCCACAACACGCTGCAGCGCTCAGGAACTACAAGCAGCAGAAGACAAACACCTATTCAAGAATAACGGGTACCCGATAAACACAAGATTAGAGTGGTGCTGGAAAAACACAGCAGGTCAAGGCAGCATCTGAGGAGCAGGAAAATCAATGTTTTGGGCAAAGGCCCTTTGAGGAAGGCTCCTGCCGAAACATCGATTTTCCTGCTCCTCAGATGCTGTCTGACCTGCTGTGCTTTTCCAGCACCACTCTAATCTTGACTTTAATCTCCAGCATCTGCAGTCCTCACATTCGCCTACCCGATAAACACAGTCCACTGATTCTTAAACAACAAACCCAAACAAGTAGACACAACACCCCCAGAGACTCTACCCATGCTAACACACATCAAAGACATCTTGGAGATGACTGCCAAAGTACTCAGACCCTTTGACATCATGGTAGCCCACAAACCTACCAATACACAGTAACAGCTACTGAGGAACCTAAAGGACCCTGTACCAACAACCAACAAATCAAATGTCATTTACAAAATACCCTGCAAGGACTGCAACAAACACCCCATCAGACAGATGGGCAGAAAACGAGCCATCAGGATACACAAGCACCAACTAGCCAAAAGACATGACCAGCTATCACTAGTATCCTTACACACAAATAAAGAAGGACACCACTTCGACTGGGACAACACATCCATCCTGGGACAGGCTAAACAGAGACATGCACAGGAATTCCTAGAGGCCTGACATTCAAACCGGAACTCCATCAATAACCACATCGGTTTGGACCCCATTTACCAACCTCTGAGAAAATAAACTGGAAATGATGTCAGCCACCTTAACAGACCAAGACACAGAAATAGAAAGTTGGACATAACACCAGCGTTTCACCGGAGGCTCATTGATGATGTTACCTAGCATGGTAACGAAATGTCTGAGAACAAACCTACCAGCTCAGCGAGCAAACCTACAACCTGAACTTCACCCTGAGCTACAAATCTTCTTAAAAGTCACAAACAATGAAATATTATGGTTGTAAAGGCCTGATGTTAGTAATGTGATTGTCAATTTGTCAGATCATCATTATGACCCAATCAGTTTAATGAAGTGCTTTCAAGTTCGGACAAATGCCATCCTTATCCAATCTGACTTACATCTGACTCCAGACCCGGAAGGATTCATTGGCCTTGCAGTTGCATTAGTAATAGATGCATTAATGAATTAATAATAGAAATGCTAAAAGGCATGGAATCTTACAGCCCAGAGAGTGCCATTCAGTTCATTGTGCTAAATTACCCAACAGTCATACAGATCTACAGCACAGATAAAGGCCATTCAGCCATTGAATCTGATCAAAAACAACCATCCAACATATATCATCTCATGTTCTGGCACTTGACCCATAGCCTTTGATACCTTGGCAGCACAAGTGCACATCTAATCACTTCTAAAATGTTCCAAGGGGTTCTGCCTTCACCACCCTAAAGCAGTGAGTTGCAGGTTCCCATCACCCCCACATCCCATCTCACCTTCTTGCTCCTAACCTTAAAGACCAACACTTTGAAAACACCTTCCAAACCCACAACCTCTAGGCGGACAAAGGCAGCAACTGACTGAATCCACTTCCATCTGCATGTCCCCTCCATGTCAGTCCCCAGGCTGACTTGGAACTATATCATTGTTCCTTCACTAATCCCCACTTGCCTGGATGAGGGCAGCTCCAACTACACTTAAGAAGCTTGATACCATCCAGAACAAAGAAGCATTCTTGATTTGGATCCCATCCATTACTGTAAACATTCACTCCCTTCAACATTGACGCTCAGTATCGGCAGTGTGTACCATCTACAAGATGTAAGACACGTTGCAGTAAGTCACCGAAGCTCCTTTAGCAGCACTTTCCAAACCTGTGGCCTCTACCAGCTAACAAGCTGAAGGCGAACAGAGACATGGGAACACCACCTTCCAAGTTCCCCTCCAAGCCACTCACCATCCTGACTTGGAAATACATCGCTGCTTCTTCACTGTCACTGGGACACGTTTCTGGAATTCCCACCTTAAAGGCATCGTGAGTATCCCGAACCAAATCGACTGCAGTGGTTCACGAAAGCGGCTCACCAGCACCTCCTCAAGGGCAACGAGTGACCGACAATAAAGGCTGGTCCAGCCAGCAACACCCATATCCCAAAAACGAATAATTAAAAATAAAACTAAACCCCAGCCTTTGCTGACAGGCAGAGAATGAACAATAATAATCTCAGGTTGCTCTTTTAAGATTTAGTCACTTGACGAGAGTGTTTTTCTTCTTGCACTGTAGCAACACAGGCCCATAGTGTCTATCCCCTAATGAAAAACCAGCCAAGGAAAACAAATACATTTTCTGCCCTTCAATGCAGCGTTTTAATAAAGATGAAATTCTCAATTTTTGCCCTTCAAAAATATCTCGCAAAACATCTGGGCTGGGAAAGGTTATTTTAATCAACGATGAGGTATTTCAAAGGTTGTTTGTGCACAGTGCGGACTTTAATCTGAACACACAAAAGCCATTTTCCACATGAATTAATCTGTTACGTTATGAGTTTAGGAAGCCTTGCGATCATTTCAGGAGATTGGGATGTTCAGTCTGCTGTTTCATGCAGATTGTTACCTTGAGTCAGTCTGAAGTGTGAGTGAGCAGAGTAGGGGGAGGTGAGTAGAGCAGGGTGGGGGGCAACAGGCTTGTATGAAGTGTCGGTGAACTGAGTCTCACTGGGACGCACGGCAAGGGTGGGGAATGTCAACAGCTTCAGCAAAACAACATCTGATTGCTGTCACTGAGCCGTGCATTTCCAGGGAGACTGGGAGCTGTCAAATATTAGCAGGGAAGTGATATGCTCCAAACCAAACAATGCAAGCTATTGTTGGATGGAGAAGGAACGAGGTGAAGAGGCTGATTTGGAGTGTCTGTGCTCAGTTGCGCATAAAGACCTTTCCTACTGGCACTCAGTTTAATCCAGATGTCAGGTACCAAGCATCTGTGTAGTGCCTTCCCTCCAACCTTATTGACATTATGTTAAAGCTGATGTTTCTCCCCTAGCAATGAGTCCCCTCTCCAGGAAATTATGTTCCTTTAGGGTGACCTGTGTACTTGCATCTTTAGTTTAGATTTTTACTGAGCTTAACTCATTCAGGTTAATCCACACCCCAATTTTCACAATCACATCTTCCATGACCTCACTCTTTGTGATTGCTGGAATCCCCACCAGACCCATAACCTTCCACGATCTCTCCCTTCCACCAATTCCAGTCGCTTGTGCATCCCTGGTTTTAGCCGTGCCTGGGCCCTAATCTCAGGAATGCCCTTCCTAAATCTCTCTCACTTCCTTTAAGATGCTCCTTAAAGCCAATATCTTTGACTGAGCTCTTGATGATCTGCCCTAACAATTTCTCCTCTCATGACTCAATGCTATATTTGTCCAATGCTTCATCCTGTCAAAACCATTTGTATCATGATGTTAGCAGTGCTGCTATTTTCTAACCAGCCTTTTCAGAGATGTTCTTACACACCTCTGGAGCAGATGGGCCTCCTGGTTCAGGAGTAGGAACATTACCACCACACCTCAAGGACCCTCTCTTCATGAAATCTTAATGACGATAGTAAACACGAATGGTTTGTCCCCACTCTGCCAGTAATAGATCAAAAACCTGTGTTTAAGAACTGAACAAGCACTTCACACCAGTGTAAGAATTCAAAACACACAGCTGTCACTTCTAAAAAGGCAGTGGCCAGTCTGAGTGTATGCTTTTATAGTGTCTGTATCACCTCTCCCTCTGGCTGTGTCTTTAACAGGCCCAGGGTAACCCCACATCGCAGGGTAATCCCCACGCTTTTCCAACACCACACATTTTGACTCTGATCTCCAGCATCTGCAGTCCTCACTTTCTCCCTACCCCCCATATCTGTATAGAAATCCTGATCAATTTTGGGGCTCAGATCTCTTTGGGTTTATGTAGTGGAGAATTCTAAATGGTTTGCCTGCAAGATCAGGCAGGGGTGGGATCTGGACTCATGCTTCCATTTCCAACAGGTAAGGACATTGCGACTCACCTGGAGGTGACCTGGCCTGGTGGGACATTCACATCACGGGCTGTCCCCCCGAGTGAAATGAACTCCACGATGGAAATCCCATTCCCAAACCAGGACAGTCAAACCTTCAATCTTGACATTGAGGTACGTGAAGATTTGGAATATCTGTGAGCTATTATAACTCTATGTCTCTCTCTGTCTCTTTGCTGTCTTTCATGGTTTGTGTTTCCATTTAACTTTATCTCTATAGTTCTCTCTCTCTCTCTCTCTCTCTCTCTGGTCTCTGTCCATTTCTACATTGTCTCTTCCTGTGTATTTCTCCATATCTCTACTCTTCCAGTCTGTGTATCTGTCCTTCTTTTGCTGCATTCATCTACCTGTTGACAGGGTATTGCTTAGAATGTGGGCTTAGTGTGACTGGAAAATCTCCCAAAATCCATCACAGGTCTCGACACAACTCCATCAAAGATATTGGCTCTCCATCGCCACAGTTGGTCCACGATTTTTGACTTTTGTTTTGGAAACCTGGAATATTAATGCTAGGAAAACCTTTATTCCTATTTGTGACGGCAATTATCAAGGGACAGGGTAAAATACATGCCCTGGTTTTGGAAAAGCCAGACGAGCGCCATTGAATTCCCTGATAGCCCAGACCACCCCTTCCGAATGTTCTGATCTGATCATTCCGGTTGGGACTGTTGGTTAATCCTTTCCAGGGTTGGATTGTGACTAACTAACACCTTTCACTGAGGCTTCACAATCAACAGAAGGACTCTTTTTAATCTCCACTCCTGGGATTATCCAGATCTTTTCTGTTTGTCACCAGACTTCGATGTCTGGGGAAGGGAGTGTATCTGTGAAAAGGGACAGTCAACACAGTCCTTTCAGCTTACCCAGGGGGAGCTCAGGGGCAGCTACCTGTCCCATCCCCTGAAGTGTGTTTACTCGCTGCTCGCCCTCTCCACAAGGTGAGATTAAAACAAACAGTGTTAGAACATAGAACATGACAGCGCAGTACAGGCCCTTTGGCCCTCGATGTTGCGCTGACTTGTGAAACCAATCTGATACCCATCTAACCTACACTATTCCATTGTCATCCTTATGTTTGTCCCCTCACCCTCTCCTCCAACAGGTTTACCCAAAACCCTCACCCCTCAGGATGTGTTTATCTCTCAACTCCCCTCATTGTCATCACTGAATGCAGCAACAAAGCAGTGACTACTCGTTCTGAAATCCAACACACAGTATAAGGCGTAAACATCAGGAAGCTCAAACTTTTATTTCGAGAGAATTTAATTGCAAACTTTCATCTTGCAACAATTCCTGTACCCTCTTGACGAAATCCCTAGCTAAGGACCCAATTGTCTCCAGACCAATAACAGTGGCTCAAGAGAAGATGTGCAGTTTAGGTGGATTGGTCACGCTAAATTGCCCCATTTAGTGTTCAGGGATGTGTAGGCTAGGTGCATTAGTCAGGGGTAATGTAGAGTAATAGGGTAGGGGAATGGGTTTGGGTGGGATACTCTTCGGAGGGTCAGTGTGGACTTGTTGGACCAAATGAACTGTTTCCACACTGTAGGAATTCTATGATTCTAAATACCCATCACCATCTTCTCAGGACAACTAGGTGGCCAATAATGGGTCAGCCTTGATGGGGACTGCACGTGAATATATTTTAAACATTAAATAAACACTTTAAACCTTTTTTCAATGTTACTTGCCCCATTTACTTCTTGTATTGTTGATGGTAAATCTGTTGGAAAAAGTTGTTTTACAACTGTAAGCCTTTTCTTTAGATCCTTGCTGATCATCATTCATTGTTCAACAGACAGGATAAGTAGGAACTCACCAAGACTATGGGGTGCACCAGCTCTGAGTCCCAACATTTTGGCTTCATTACTCTGTCATCTCCCCTTCCTCACTGTGTGAGGGCAAGTTGACCTGATGGCCATGAGTAAAATTAAGTAAAGTTGGTAAAGTCTCAGAGGGCTGCTCTCTCATTAGAGAGGGAGAATTGGTGATGGTTTAAACTGGGGGTCACCGTGCCTCAGGTGAGGGGAGAGGTTGGGAAGGTATAAGCTCCATTGGTAACCTCAGCTGGTATCAGGAATTGAACCTGCACTGCTCACATCACAAACCAGCCTTCCAGCTAATCGACCTGCTTGCCCGTGACTCCCCTAACAACAGCACAACCAAGATAGGGAATCCAACCTGTACGGTCTGTTGTCACACTGTAGACCAGGATGATGGAGTTCAGCTCACTAGTTAATTACAGCAATTGCACAATGTGACTAGGTTCTGTATCTTTTCCTTGCAGTGTGGGGAAGGCTTCACAGCTGACAGGAGTGGTCGCTGTACAGGTGAGTTGGTCCTTTGACTTCTCCTGCAATACTGTATCAGCCCTCAGAAGCCTGTGGTCCTGTTCGTGGAGACCATTTGTGGCACTTTGTTGCACAGTCCAAAACCTCGATAAGTTCACCGCTCAGGCCTGAAGGAAAGTTGGGATGCCATGTGTATGTTCAGAGTTTTACACAGCTGTATGAATTGGAAGGGGGGCTGTTTAAGAGTTGGGTCCACAGAGCTGAACACTTGTACATAATCAGTGCAAGTACCACCCAATAATTGAGCTTTTTGAGAAAGTTAATTGCATGGTTTTCAGCAGAAACAGCTTTTAGCCAGATGAAACTTGACATGGAATTTGGTCAAATTATTTCTTTCGAAGTTAAAAATCACACAACACCAGTTTATAGAATAACAGGTTTATTTGGCAGCACTTGCTTTCGGAGCACTGCTCTTTCATCAGGTGGTTGCAAATCATTGTTCTTTCAAATGTGCCAAACGATATTATTTCCTAACCTCAACTTGTCCTCCAACATACCATCCCCAGTACGTGAACATCTTTAGAGTATAGAGATAGGGACTCCAGTAAATGGGGGATAATTTGGACAGCACTCCTTTGCTGTTGTTGTTACATGTTAATGGCCTCACACTGGAGTTGGTTAACTGTTATTTTCAACAATGACACTGTGTTGGATGTTCTAAGCGCTCAATCACCGCTGGCCCCTTTAAGGTGGAAAACATGTTCCAATGATGTCAAAACATAGAAACATCAAAAATAGGAGCTGGAGTAGGGCATTTGGCCCTTCAAACCATTCACGGCTGATCATCCAAGTCAATAGCCTATTCCCACTTGCCCCCATACCCTTTTATCCCTTTAGCCAAAAGTGCTATATCCAACTTGTTCATGAAATTGTACAATATTTTGGCCTTGACCATTTTATGTGGTAATGAATTCCACAGGCTCGCCATTCTCTGGGTGAAGATATTTCTCCTCATCTCCATTCTAAACGGCCTACCCGATAATCCTTGTATTGTGAGCCCCCCTGGTTCTGAACATTCCTTTAGTAATCAGGAATGTACTTTCTGCATTTACCCTGTCTCATCTGTTAAAATTCTATTGGTTTCTATGAGACCTTCCTTTATTCTTGCTCTCCCTCCCTCCCCAATTACTAATATTGATCAGAGGCTATGCAGATACATGGGCAATGGAACTGCAGACTGAGAAAGGAAAGTATCACAGTGTTTCCTGTGGAAGATGGAGGAACCGAAGTATTTCTCTGGGGTGATTGCCCTGTTGTCCTGGGAACTCCTTTTCTTTATGGTCACTCATTTATTGCCTGTCCCTAGTTGCCCCTTGAGAAGGTGGGGGTGAGCTGCCTTCTTGAACCACTGCAGTCTATGTGCTGTGGGCTGACCCACAATGCCATTTTGGGAGGGAATTCCAGGACTTCCCTGATGACTCTCCCATACAATTACCTCAGAAGTAACTCTTTGGAACAAGACCAACAAGCCCAGTGTCCACTTCCTGTACTGGAGCTGCAAACATCTGACCTGATTCAGGGCTGGTGAAGTCATGTAGGCATTTGATTTTTTTTTCACAGGAGGAGAGAGTGGTGGGAAGCACAGTCAGATGGGGCTATGTGGAGATCTAGCCTCTCTTAATGGCGGGACCTCATTTAAATATAAAATTCCCAGAATGCCACCAGAATTGATCCAGAACCTGGGGTTCAAGTGGGATGGGAAATTTGGCATTTCTTAATTCCTTGGCGGAGACTAGGTCCAAATCTGCATCCAGCAATGACACAAATCAAGACCATGGTCTGTACCACCCCACAATTTATCGCACTCCTTTCCAATAAAGATAGGGAGTGGGCTCCCAAAATTATGACGTGGAGGTGCCGGTGTTGGACTGGGAAGGACAAAGTCAGAAGTCACATGACACCAGGTTATAGTCCAACCGGTTTATTTGAAATCAACAGCCTTCAGACGCTGCTCTTTCGTCATCTTTGAAAGCTTGTGATTTCAAATAAACCTGTCAAACAGTAACCTGGTGTCATGTGACTTCTGACTTACCCCAAAATTAATGATAGAAATTGATGTAAACACTAAAAATAATGTGATGTTAAAAGTCAGAAAATACCCCCCTCCGCCCCACAGAACATTGGTCCTCCCTGTTTTTCCAGTTACAATGGGAAATGCTTTTTCATGGCTCTTACTCTTCAATCACGTGCTTTTCAAGTGGTGTTTTCTGGCTGTATTCTGCAGTGTTTGACCATTGCTATTTTAGAACCTTCCTGTCTACTTGTTTAGATGCTGATGAGTGTGTGCAGTTCCCACCAGTGTGCCCCAGGGATAGGCCCATCTGTATCAACACTTACGGAGGCTTCAAGTGTCGACCGAACAGGAGATGCAATCATGGTTACGAACCCAATGAAGATGGAACAGCTTGTGTGGGTCAGTGATCTGCCCCTGGCTAAATGGCCTTTTAACTCTTTAGCAATCGCACCTATTCAATGTTAAGCACTTCAATGCAACTGAGCTGAACTCCAATCTTGCATCAATGTGTATTTTATACAAATATTCATGAAAAAGAATGAACTGGTCAGCTGCCTTCATTCTCAGGACTGATAACCTTTGCAGATGTTTGCCCCTTGATTGGAGACAGACATTAATGTAATTTTCTACACTGGGAGACTTTTTTTGATGATAAAGGGACTGGTGATTGTCTTCACAAACTATTGCTATTTCTTTTACCAATTTAAAACAGCCAAAATCTATCTGCTCTCCAGATAACTATGTTTCTAACTCACCCATCGTAGTTTAACCTGACTCTCTCCCATTTTTCTTTTCCGAAGAACGTAAACTTGTAGGAAAACCAGGAGGCCATTCAGCAGTTCAGAATAGATTTACAAGGATGATGCCAGGGTTGGAGGATTTGAGCTATAGGGAGAGGCTGAATAGGCTGGGGCTGTTTTCACTGGAGCATTAGAAGCTCAGGGGTGACCTTATAGAGTTTTATAAAATTATGAGGGACATGGACAGGGTGAATGGATGAATAGCCCAGGTTTTTTTCCCAAGGGTAGGGAAGTTGAACACTAGAGTGCATAGGTTTATGGTGAGAGGGGAAAGATATAAAAGGGACCAAAGGGCAACATTTTCGTGCAGAGGGTTGTGCGTGTATGGAATGAGCTGTCAGAGGAAGTGGTGGAGGCAGGTACAATTACAACATTTTTTCCTTAGAGTCATAGGGATGTACAGCGTGGACTCTTCGGTCCAACCCGTCCATGCCGACCAGATATCCCAACCCAATCTAGTCCCACCTGCCAGCACCCAGCTCATATCCCTCCAAACCCTTCCTATTCACAGACATCTGGATGGGTACATGAATAGGAAGGGTTTAGAGGTATATAGGCCAAATGCTGGTAAATGGAATTAGTTTAGTTTAGAATATCTGGTTGGCATGGACAAGTTGGACTGAAGGGTTTATATCCTTGCTCTACATCTCTATGACTCTATGACTTCAACCCTGTTCTACCATTCAGTAAGATCATGGCCAATTTTCTAACTAAACATAGCTTTCCTCGACTAAAACGTAAAGTCACCATTGTTCCGCCTTCTCATTAGAGAGAGAGAGAGAGAAAGAGACAGAGAGACGGCTGGTGGTGGTTTAACCTGAGGGTCACCGTGCCTCAGGAGAGGGGAGAGGTTGGGAAGGAGAGTCCTTCATGGTAACCTCAGCTGGGTAATCCCACACTGTTGGTACCACTCTGCATCACAAGCTCACAAATTAGAATTAGGTTTACTCTCGCATGTACTGAAGTTACACAAGAACAGTGAAAGGTGGACACTGTCACCAACACATGGCACCATCTTAGGTATAAAATATTTAGGTATAAATCAAAATAGAGAAAATAAAGAAGAAAAGTTACAGATTTATGTAGTATAAGTTAGCAAAATAAGAAATAAAGTTAAAAAGATAGACATTACAGTCTTTCTGTAACAGCTCCCACATGGTCTGACCAGGCTCCTCCAATTCCCAACCAGTAGCCATCTTCGCTCTGGAGCCACTGACCACCATGCCCACTCCAGACCCCTGGCACCCCACCACCGCTGGGCATAAGTCCATTCTGCCAGTGCTGTCTCATGGCACCCACAAGTGGCCATTAGCTAACTGACATTGTCAAGATCGAGAGTGTGTTGCTGGAAAAGCACAGCAGGTCAGGCAGCATCCGAGGAGCAGGAGAATCGATGTTTCGGGCATAAGCCCTTAATCAGTGATTCCTGATGAAGACCTTATGCCTGAAATGTTGATTCTTCTTCCTGACCTGCTGTGCTTTTCCAGCACCACACTCTCAACTCTGATCGCCAGCATCTGCAGTCCTCACTTTCTCCTGACCTTGTCAAGGGCTACTATTGGAGGCTGAAGGGAATAGTTCATCTGGCCAGAGATGGTATCCCAGCAACGGGCCAGAGATTTGACACTCCAGGCAGACTTAGAGGGTCACCTGCCTGTCCATGGATGTAGATAAAGCATGAGCTCTTTGTTTTTATATTCAATGCTTCTATTTACAAACCCAAGGAACAACATCTGTTTTATTCAGGAATGCTATCAATATCTGGGAAGAATGTTAGTCAAAATGTTCATTCCAGTCCTACTTAAAACCATCTTTGGTGAGATCAGTTAACTTGGCATTGATATTTCAAGGCCTGACCAACATATGTTTTGTAAAAACACAATCATGTTGATATCTCTGATACAGTGCTTTTAACCAATTTTACACCTATTAATGATACCTTCTAAGCATGCAGATCTTGATATGGAATGTGTTTTACTGAGGACTGTTGTCATTTTAATCATTGAACTGTAGAATAGTTAACATTTCTTACTGTTCAGTGGCTTTCCTGTTTATTTTTACATTTTTTTTAAAAGAGAAAACACAAAACATTTAGAGTTGGCACCCTCATGTGGCGCAGAGGAATTTCTGGATTGCTTTTCCAATCTTTGCAGAATTTTTCTGTCTCTTTCTCTCTAATTCCCTTGAAAGTCAATTCTGAGAAGGTACAATACTGTTATTATTTGACAACAAAAAACAAAAATGCTGGATGCGCTCAGCAGCCCAGGCAGTGGAGAGAGAAAAACAGAGTTAACATTCACATCGGATCAACCAACTTCTCATCAGACCTGCAAAGGAAAGACTTGCCTTTATGTAGCACCTTTCATGACTGTCGTATGTTCCAAGGCCTGTTACAGCTAATGAAGTGTTCTTAGAGTGTAATTAAGCTTTTAATGGGGGCGACCATTTTGCACACAAGACGTCCCACAGATACCAGTGTGGTTAAAGGATTATATCTTTTTCAGAGATATAGGTCTTGCTGGCTGGACAACCATTTATTGTCCATATCACTAATTGCTAAAAATTATTTGAGTAATTGTGTTTCCAAAAAAAAATGGTCAGCCAGTTTTACTCGTCAAGGCTAGGTGCTGGGAGAGAAAGTTTTTTAATTGCTTGTCAATTATTGTCCAATCAGTTAATAATCCATCTGCTTTCTCCCCTGATTGGCTGAATGAGTGCAGAGTGTCATGAAGATGGGATGTGTCAGTAGAACAAGAGGGTTGCGCAGGGGGTGATGTGGATCTTGGAACCCTCCAGAAACCCATCTAAAAAGTGATTGCAACTGATCAAAAACCTACTTTCCCTAATTTAAGAAAAGAAATGCGTTCCAATGATCATAATGCAGAAGATGAGAAATATTAGGCATTCCCAACAGAATTATTATAATGAATGCAAACGTTCTTTGAATGATTGAGTTAGGTTAACTAAGAGTCCCATGGAACAGAACAGAACGTAAATATCTTCAATTATCCAGAAGTCACACAACACCAGGTTATAGTCAAACAGGTTTATCTGAAATCACAAGCTTTCAGAGTGTTGCTCCTTCATCAGGTGAAGTATCTTAAGTATTTAGGAATGTGGGAGCATTGTAATGAGAAATGCAAGAAATTGTACACAGCAAATCCTGCAAACAGCAATATGATAATCACCACCTAAGTTGTTTTTTTCCCCATGTTGACCGAAGGATTAAATATTGGCAGGATACCAGAGAGAATTCCCCTGCTCTCCTTCAGCATACTATTATCAGATCTTGCCCATCTACTTGAGAGAACATAGAACATAGAAAAATACAGCGCAGTACAGGCCCTTTGGCCCTCGATGTTGCGCCGATCCAAGCCCACCTAACCTACACTAGCCCACTATCCTCCATATGCCTATCCAATGCCCGTTTAAATGCCCATAAAGAGGGAGAGTCCACCACTGCTACTGGCAGGGCATTCTATGAACTCATGACTCGCTGAGTAAAGAATCTACCCCTAACATCTGTCCTATACCTACCCCCCCTTAATTTAAAGCTATGCCCCCTCGTAATAGCAAAGTAACAGGGAAAGAAACAGTATATATATTTTAGGTTGGTGACTTTCTTAAGAACTGAAAGAAGTTAGAAACGTAATTGCTAATAATGAGATTCTGAGCCAGGAAAAGGTGGGTGGAAAAGAATAATGGGAAAGGCCTGTGAAAGGGCAAGAATGATTAAATGATTAGAAGAATGATAGTGCAAGATAATAGCAGGTGGTCATGGCAGAAATGGAGTGCTGTAATTTCAGAGGGCAATAGATTGGTTAGGAGTTGTTGAGTAGAGAAATTGAAGCAGCAATTCCATTCCAGTGACTCCCAATGCAAAGATCTAGAAAAGATATGAGGCCAGATCATGGAGCCCATAAACAGAAATGCGACATATACAATCATGAATTTGAATAGAAGTACCAGCTCTGCAGCTTATCTATATCCCGCTGTAACCTGACACATCCTTCCTCACTGTCAACAACTCCACCGACTTTCGTATCATCCGCAAACTTGCTCACCCAACCTTCTAGCCCCTTCTCCAGATCATTTATAAAAATGACAAACAGCAATGGTCCCAAAACAGATCCTTACGGAACACGGCTAGTAACTGCACTCCAAGATGAACCTTTACCATCAACTACTACCCTCTGTCTTCTTCCAGCCAGCCAATTCCTAATCCAAACCTCCAACTCACCCTCAATGCCATACCTCCCCATTTTTTGCAGTAGCCTACCATGGGGAACCTTATCAAACGCCTTACTAAAATCCATATACACCACATCTACTGCTTTACCCTCGTCCACCTCCTTAGTCACCTTCTCAAAGAATTCAATAAGGTTTGTGAGGCACGACCTGCCCTTCACAAAACCATGCTGACTATCCTTGATCACATTATTCCTATCCAGAGGTTCATAAATCATATCCCTTACAATTCTCTCTAAGACTGTCCACCCCTGTGTTTAACCATGGGATCTAATAGATGGCACCTCTGACAGTGCAGCACTCCCTCAGTCCTGCAGTGCAGTGTCAGCCCATGTTACAGCCTTGGGTCTTGAGAGCAGGACATGAAATTTCTGACCCCACAATAAATCTGATGACTCATTGAGTTTGATAGGGTCTCTATTATCTGACCATGCAGACTCTATAGTCCCTCTGCTGAGAGGTCCTGATAACTGTGGTATATCCCAGCCTAAGGATATGGGCCATTGAGGACTGAAATGAGGTAAGTATTTCTTCAGCCAAAGAATGGACAGCCTGTCGAATTCTCTACCACAGAAAGCAGTTGAGGCCAAATCATTGAATGTTTTCAAGAAGGAATTAGATGGAGTTCTTAAGGCTTAAGGGATCAATGGGATGAAAATGGGAGCAGTGAACTGAGTTGGATGGTCGGCCATGATCATATCGAATGGCAGAGCAGGCTTGAAGGGCCGAATGGCCTACTCCTGCCCCTATTTCAATGTTTATTCGGACTCCTTATCTTTCCGACATACTGCAGCGAATGGCTATGAAGTTCTAAGGTGCCCTGAGATCATCAAAGGTGCTATATAAATGCAAGTCCTTCTCCGACTGACCTGAACAAGGGACCTGGCTTCAAACATTTGGTCGTCAGGGTTCTGCACTGATTTTCCAAGTGGTAGCATTGCCTGGCATCCTCACCGAATTCATATGGACAACAATCGCTCAGTGGTAAAGCATCTGACTCCAAAGATTCAGCCAGAAGGAGGAGAAGGTGTAGCAATGCACTGACCATCCAGGAACAGAACGGCAACCTCCTGAGAATCACCTACATTCACAACTAGCAAGACTTGGGTTTGATTCCCCAGTGCTAAAAACCTGGATGTTAACTTTGTTTCAATCATGGGATGAGGGCAATGCTGCCTGGGTCAGCATTTATTGCCCAGCCTTAATTGCTGTGAGGGCAGTTAAGAGCCAACCACAATGCTGCAGGTCTGGAGTCACATATAGGCCAGACCAGGTAAGGACAGCAGATTTCCCTCCCTAAAGGACGTTAGTGAACCAGATGAGTTTTTAACAACACAGCTTTTAATTCCAGATTTTTAAAATTGAATTCAAATCCCCCCATCTGCCAAGGTGGGGGATTTGAACCCATGTCCCCAAAACATTTGCCTGAGGTTCTGGATTGCCAGTGACATTCCCCTTTTTCCTCTCTCCACAGATATTGCCTGAGTGATTCTAGCATTTTCTGTTTTTAATTTAAACTTCCAGCAGCTCCCTCAGATTGAATGGTGTGGTTGCTTGGAGGCGAATTGTCAGGAATATCTAATCACTAACTCTCCTGTCCCTTCTTTCTTCCTTGTTCTGTCCTTCACTGCTGAGCAGCTCAAGTCGCGTATTTTGGGAGAGGAGGCTTTTCATCAGGTACAAGACTCTCTGTCTGTCTCTGCCAAACTGCTGTGGTCCTGCTAGGTTTAATCCACTGGCTCCTCGCCTGAGTCCTGACCCTCCACGTAGCCCGGTAACTCTACATTCAGAACCCTTGGTCTTCCACTGCCCAAAGTGTCGTCAAGATGAACAGAATTCGAAAGAGCTTGGCCAATGTTCAGTCTCTGGTTCACTGCTGTCCGTCTGCCTCACAAACTCCAGATGAACAAGCATCCTGAGAAAAGCATAACATTCTGATTGGGTTATAAACTCCTTGCATAGCTCCATTATAGGGAAATCCCAACCCAGCACATCCCAGATTCATACATCCACAAGGTGCTGTATCAGAATTTGGTTATACGGCATCATAATGATAGACAGCAAACATCCAGAGAAAAACACACATATACATGCAAACACACAATCATTGACACACATACATACATACACACATATACACACAATTACACACAATCATTTACTCTCAAACACATTCACACAACATATGAGGACATGCAAATGTCCACATGCATGTACATGCAAACACACAAATACACGCACAGACACACATACATACACACACACACACACACAAAACAGGCGTATACACACAAACAGGCACAAGTACAATCATCTACAAATGCATGTACATAAAAATGCCATCATGCAGACAAAACAATATGTATGTATAAAACATTGTGAATGTGCATCCATGTTTACACAGACACACACTTCCTCAGACACATACACCCTCATTCACAATCACACTCTCAGATACATCCTCACAAACACCCTCACACACACCCTCACATACAATCACACCCTTTCACACTGTCACACACATGTCCCCATTTACACACAAAAACACACCATCCACACAAATGCTCACACACCGTAACACCTAATGTATCTTTGCAACTGTGCTTAACATAATCGAAATAAACTGCGCAAACTGTTTCCAGCTTGTTCCTGCAGAACCAAGCAGCTGAGATGTGAGCTGCAGTGTGGACCCGACACTGAGCTTGATCTGTAACCCTGTTGGGACCATCACCTTCAACTCTGTATAAAACTGAACAATGCAACTAGACTCTTCTGTTCTGTTACATCAATCCTACATGTTCAGGCCTACTGCGGACCAACCCAAGCTAGAACAATCCCAAACTGTCTGGACAACATTTGTCATTTAAAGAAGCAAGTTTGCGATTTAAAAAAGGGAAGGAAATGCCATCACAAACCTGAGGAGAAAGAAAGACTAAACCCACTGCACGATGGATTGAAATGGGTTGAGATGATTGAGTGACAGGTTGAACAAGTCTGCTTCTAGCTGACTAGATTTTGCAGCAGTTGCTGCTTTGGTTCCTCGGCCTGTTGTGTTTTTGAGCTAACGTACAGACCATTCCTGATAGCTGTCTGCAACAGCAGGGGAAGGTCAGGGAGCATGCTGGGTGGCCTTCTCCACAAGTTTAAGATCTCAGTGTCTTGCCATCATATGTTGCCAGTCCTGTTCCTACAGGGAAAGTGCAGGAGTGAAGTAGGGTGCTCCTTCCTTCAAAAAAAAAGGAAGGCATTACCATCTGAGGGCACCTTGTCCTTTTTGAGATTGAATCTCACAGGCTGTTCTCTGGCCAGGGGAAAGGGCATGGGAGACAGTCACTTAACACAGCGTACAACTCAAGGGGTTAGTATTGAGAAGGATCCCACTGGTGAGGCAGGGGGCTCTCCTGTGGATTAACACAGACTATTAAGGGAAGCTTAGAGGTAAATCAATTAAAAATCAAAGATTCAAATCTAGACATACTAGCTTTGTATATTATTCAATGACCCTCAACTAGCCTTTACACCACAACGATTATGTTTCATCACGACCATGATTATGTTATAGCCTCAACATGCCAAGGTTGGTGTGTATGGCTTGGCACAGAGGGGCATCAAGTGCAGTGTTTGTCAGTTTGGACAGACTCACGTCAAGGTTTTCATTGTCCCTGATTCAATCTGGTTCTAACCATATGTACATGATCCTGGAGCACTGCGGGTACAGCACAGCAGAGGGAATTCTGTGTGCTGTAGAGGTACTCTTCATGCTTCTGAATGATTTTAAAGACCACATGAAAAGCACAGAATTGAGACAGAAGGAGCCTATTGGACTCAATCAGGCCTTACTGTGAATATTACAACCTCCTGTGGATATTTCTAATTGACCTGTTCGTAGCTATCATTGCACACGTCTGGAGCAGACGAGATTTGAACCTGATCCTTTCGGCCAGAGGATGGGTACAAACACCACCACTACACGACAAGAGCCCTTGCTACACCCACATTGTATACTGTAGCCTGTGTGTACCAGAGATGAATTTATTTTTGAATTACTTATTTTATGTATTATTTTCTCTGGCAAAATTGGGCACACTGTCAGTTGCAGAAAGGGGTTTCATTCAACATGTGATGCTCTCCTATAGATATTTTTATAAACTTGAGCATTCACCTTTAAAATTGTAAGGAAATCTTCCTTTCCGTTCGTCAGTGAAAAGAAATGGCATGTGGTCACTGCTATATGATGTCACCGCATTGTGTTTATATATGACGTTTCTGTGTGGCTGCATGAATATGATGTCATCATGTCAGCGCTTCAATATGATGTCATCATACTGCAGGGGATCTCCTTGTTTGGCTGACCCATCCCAATATGGCTCAGACACTGTAAATAGTTTCCACCGGTTTAACACAGATTTACTCCAAATGCATCGCCAACAGTTGGGAATAGTGACTCCAACTCATATTAGACACAACCCTTGACTAAATTGAGAACTGGCGGAGGAGGCTTCAATCTGACTCAAGTCTCACCTTCTTCACCTCGGTGGTTTCTGAGCAGAGAAATATTTTAAGGTTTGGTGGCCTCTCCCTTCAGTTTTCTCCCTTCTGCTTGCTAAGGTCCCGGGTGTGGGGGCTGGACTGCCATTGGCAACTCCCTCCCAGTGGCTATTCTCCCAGTGAATGGGTCTGGCCAATGAGAGGTGATGGTCGACCAGGGGGTGGGGAAGAGAAATCAAACTTTGGGCTTGGAATCCAGCCTGTCCCAATATTTCTGCATGGACTTTGACCGAGGTGACCAGGAACAGGGAGGTGGTGGGGGGGGGGTCCCTGATGGATAGATTGTACTTAGATGAGTTCAGGAAAACTCCACTCATCCCAGTCTACTAAACCATCCCAGACCACCATCCTCAAACCCGACACCTTCCTGGTTTGTGTGGAACAGGGAGCAGGACAGTCGCACAATGGGTTGGTTTATTGGAAATGCAAAAATTTTCATTTCATAGAAATCCTGCAATCACAGCTTCATTGGCTGGGAAGCGCTCTGGGGCGTCCGGAGGGCACTATATGAATCCAGGTTCTTTCTTGCTTAGTCCCATTGTGGGGCACAGCTTTAAGCAGTAATGTCTTGCTGTGTGTCTCTCTCAGGATTTGACTGTGTGCTCTTGTACCATGCCAGGCTGGCGAGAGGGGGCACTCTGGTTCCAGCTTGCCAATGTGGTGCCATCATCTCTGGTGTACGTGTTACGATTCAGTGATTATTGTATTTGATCTGCAGAGTGTCATCTCATGTCTAGTGAGAAGCTGCAGGTTTAGTCTGATGCCTTGTAGTGGTACTCTGTGTTGGTTGGTGATGGTCTACTCATAAATATTGGTTTCAGTACCGTGGGTCTCTGTTTCTTTTCAAATAAATTTGTTGGTTTTCGGGAAATGGGGATGATTACTGTCTGCGTTATGGTGGCTGAGTGCTCCAAAGGTCAAGTCCGTGTCAACCACGTTTCGCATGGGCCTTAGGGCCGTTCAAACCAACAGGTTTCCTTCACTGGAGAAACATTCGAAAATTGCTTGGATTTTTAGATAATCATGAATGAATCAGAGATGTTGTCTTACAACCATGGAGCAGGTGTGACCTGACCCTCAGCCAGAGATACCGACACTACCACTGTGCCATGGCCTCATATTTTGGGATCTTTTCATGTCAATCCAACACGTTAGGAACGTCCAACCCAGGAGGAGATCATGTGGCCAGTCGCTAACCATGCTGAATCTTTTAAAGTATTCCTGCAAGCCCATATCTCAGTATTTCCTCTTTATAAATGTACATAAAACCCTTCTTACACAGACCCAAGGTACTGTGGGAGGAAACCCACATAGACACGGGGCGAATGCGCAGACTCCACACAGTCGCCCCAAGGCTGGAATCGAACCCGTGTCCCTGGTGCTGTGAGGCAGCAGTGCTAACCACTGTGCTTCATCGTCAAGCCTCCATGGTGACTATTCAACCACCTGAACCTTCACAGTTGAGTGCATTTCTGTTATCACGTGCAGTTTACAATGGGATCTGGTTCACAGCACCATTGAGTGAGGCTATGAGGAATTGAGTTGTTGAGATGGGGAGAGGGCTATCTGAAAGGATGGCGGATTCAATAAGAGGTTTGAAGAGAATTGGACAACTATCGGAAAAGAAGAAACTCCTGGGCCTGTAGCGAAAAAGCAGGGGGGTGGAACTAACTGAATAGCTTTACAAAAATCCAGCAGATGCATAATGGGAAAAATGACTCCTTTCTGCACTGTCCTGACAAAGGGTTATACTTGAAAGGTCGACTGTCTTGCTCCTCAGAAGCTGCCTGACCTGCTGTGGTTTTTCCAGCACCACATTTTATCAACTCTGACTCCTCCAGCATCTGCAGTCCTCACTATCTCCTTCCTGCACTGTTCCAATCCTTTGCTTTGCCATGAGGGATGGGCAGATAAATGACTCTCAGTATTGATATCTGATTATAAAACACGTACGAAGAGGGAAGTGGTGCCTTCTTAAAATGTGATCGTCAAGCAGAGTAGCTCATTTCCCAACATTCAACCCAATATTTAATAAAAAAAGAGTGCAATGATTTTCGACATTGTAAACAGCAATGACGAGGCCATCAGATTCATCTCTTGGATGTCGACCTGCTCTTCAGAGAACTGAAAGGTAGGAACAAATGAAACATGAAACAGCACAAGAAAGAGTTGGACAGAGTTAAAAATCACACAACACCAGGTTATAGTCCAACAGGTTTATTTGGAAGCACTAGCTCTCGGAGTGCTGCTCCTTCATCAGGTGGCTGTGGAGCAAGATCATAAGACACTTGCTATAAATGCTGTGTCTCACGATCTCATACTCCACAACCACCAGATGAAGGGGTAGCGCTCTGAAAGTGAATGCTTCCAAATTAACCTGTCAGACTATAACCTGGTGTTGTGTGATTTTTAACTCTGTCCACCTCCAGTCCAACGCCGGCACCTCCAAATCAAGAAAGAGTTGAGAGTGCTGAGTATGTCACAATGGAGCAGTTAGTGAGTTTAATCTTTTGGTTCGAAAAGTATTTTCAGGGAAGTTGGAAAGAAAGGTAGATGTTGGCTAATGATCCCAGTCAGACAAGAAGAAATTCTTGAGTAAGATACCAGACAGTCTTCAGTGGCTTAACAAGGTGACTCACCTTCACATTCCCAAAAGGAATGGACAACAAATGCAGGCCAGCAACACTCACAACCCACGGGAATAATAAAGAAAAACAGGAGAGAGGAATTCCAATCAGCTCCAAAGAAGATGGGATTGTTAATGAATAAGTGACCTTAGACAGGATCATTACCCTCCTGTCTCATCTTTGGGTTAGACACTGAACTGATGCATTAAGAATTTAGATTCATAAAACAACCTCTCACTCCGGGCAGGAGCTAATTACTGCCATTGCTGGAATGTGCACTGAAAACAAAAAATGCTGGAGATCGTAGTGGGTCAGGCAGCATCCGTGGAGAGACAGCAAGCTAATGTTTTGAGTCTAGATGACTCTTCATCAGAGCCGAGGTGAAATATGGAGGGGGCAGCATTTATACAATAATGGGGCTGGTGGTGGTGGAGTGGGGGTGTGTGGCTGGGGTGCTGGGAGAGAAAGGATGTTGATAGTTCCATTTCGATGATCGAAATGTGAGAATGGCAGAACAATAGCGTGTCTAATTGCCAGACTGGAAAATAAACATACAGTCCTACTGGGGTGGGGGGGGGAGGGAGAGAGGTTGGTAGAGAGTAACAAGCAAAGTTTAAAAGAAAAGGAAGGAATGGGTTCATAATTTGAAGGCTTTAAACTCAATATTGAACCCAGTATATTATAAAGTGCCCAGTTTTAGGATGGAGATCTCTCACTCCAGTAGGTTATCATGGTGACAATATTTGAAGAGTGTTAACCTGGTCAGCGTAACCTCAAACCCTCAACAATGCCAAAAAATGATTAAATGCTTATTGGCATCATCTAGTATGCAGAATTGTAGTGGCATTGCCAACCTGAACATTGTTTATCTTACTGTGACATACTCTGGGAGACATTTAATGGTAAAATGTCAAACAAGTGCAGTCAGTTGTCGTTCTAGTTTCAGCTGATGATACTGGGCTAATGGTGGTGTTTATCAATGAAATACAACAAACCCAGGTTCATAAATTTTAAGGAACAGGGTCTGGCATTTGCAAATCTCTACCAGATGGACGAAGATACTTTGAATTATTTTCAAGGATGGTCAAAAATGGTTAGGAACAAACAAAATAAACAGGTACGGCTAAACAGAATAAACAAAAAATTTAAAAAGTGGAATTTGATAAACATGTGCCCTCATTTCAGTCTCTTTTTTTTAACAGTTAAACCTTTTCAGATTCCCTACTGTGAGTGAGGTTCCCAACAAGAGAGAAGTGTTGGTCACCTGTCAAGTATTGGCTGGCACAGAACTTCACTTTGCATCACAAAGGATTCAGTTCGCTGATGTATTCACTCATTTCTCTCTCAGCTTTTATGTTAGTCAAAATTCGAGATGGAACACTTCACCTTATATGTTCCTGATATCAATTTTGTAGGTCAAATTGATCTGTGTTTATGGGGTTTCTATGTATTCAGATCAAGTATTCCCAAGTCATTTGTCACATGTATTAGGCATAGCTTAAATAAATATGTGCACAGTACCGTCACAGCTGATAACCCTTTAACCCGCATTTTAGAATTCCCTCTATCGATCTCAGCTTTAAAAGGTTCCAACTATTTTAAGGAAGAGGGACACTTTTAGAATACTGCTCACCCTTCTATATGAAGGATGTTGTGAAACTTGAAAGGGTTCAGAAAAGATTTTCAAGGATGTTGCCAGGTTTGGAGGGTTTGAGCTATAAGGAGAGGTTGAATAGGCTGGGGCTGTTTTCCCTGAAGGCTGAAGGGTGACTTTACAGAGGTTTAAAAAATCATTAGGGACAGAGATAGGTTGAATAGCCAAGGTCTTTTCACAGGGTAGGGGAGTCTAAAACTCGAGTACATAGGTTTAAGGTGAGAGGGGAAAGATTTAAAAGAAACCTAAGGGGCAACTTTTTCATGCAGGGGGTGGTGTGTGTATGCAATGAGTTGCCCGAGGAAGTGGTGGAGGCTGGTACAATCACAATATTTAAAAGACATCTTGATAGGTACATGAGTAGGATGGTTTTAGAGGAATATTTACCAAATATTTGTAAAGGGAGACTAGATTAATTTCAGATTTGTGGTTGGCATGGACAAGTTGAATCGATGGGTCTGTTTTTGTGCTGTACAACTCTGACGATATGGTTCTATGACAGATCAAGGCCATTCAGCCCATCAAGTCTGCACTGACCCTCTAAAGTGAATTTCAGCTAGACCCACTCCATCCTCCAACCCCACAGTTACCATGGCTAATCCACCTAATCTGCATATCACTGGACTGTGAGAGGAAACCCACACAGACACGGGGAGAATGTGCAAACTCCACACAAATAGTTTTTTTTTTAGATTGGATTCCCTATAGTGCGGAAACAGGCCTTTCGGCCCAACCAGTCCACACCGGCCCTTCGAACAGTAACCCATCCAGACCCATTTCCCTCTGACTAATGCACCTAGTACTATGAGCAATTTAGCATGGCCAATTCACCTGACCTGCACGTCTTTGGACTGTGGGAGGAAACCGGAGCACCTGGAGGAAACCCACGCAGACACGGGGAGATGTCCAAGGCTGGAATTGAACTCGGGTCCATGGTGCTGTGAGGTAGCAGGGCTAACCACTGAACCGCCCCGTTTCCAAACTTTTTTTAGAACTCACAAGAACTTAAAACCTCTTTAACATAAGCAAGTAAACATTATACATTGAAATAGCTGAATCAGAGAACCAAAACTGTCATTCAAACCATTGGCCAAACGCTGGCAAGTGGAGCCAGTTTAGTTTGGGAACTTGGTTGGTATGGACGAGTTGGACGAGGGTCTGTTTCCATGCTGTATGACTCCGTGACTCCAAATGCTGAGAGCCCAGACATCCATTAGAGGGTTGAAACTGCTGAAGCCCAGCAAAACAACAATGATTGACCTGTGACCTTCCTAGTTTGAATGGAGTAGCACCTCACCAGGCAATATGTTGCCATATAATTTCCCTCTTCCTTCTTTCTCTTGAAAAAAAGTAACACTTACGTTTATCCAACATTGTCCAGGACATCATGAACGGCCAAGTACTGGGCAGCATGGTGACACAGTTAGCACTGCTGCCTCACAACGCTAGAGACCTGGGTTCAACTCCCACCTCTGTGTGGAGTTTGCACATTCTCCCTGTGTCTGTGTGGGTTTCCTCCTGCAGTCCAAAAATGTGCATTGGTGAATTGGCTATACTAAATTGCCCTATAGTGTTAGGTGTAGGGGAATGGGTCTGGGTTGGTTGCTTTTCAGAGGGTTGGTGTGGACTTGTTGGGCCGAAGGGCCTGTTTCCACACTGTAAGTAATGTAATCTAATTTGCTTTTTGATGCGCAGTTGGTGAATAGTAGGAAACGCAGCTGTCATTTTAAACACAGGAAGATCCCATGACCAAAACACTGATAATGAGAAGATAATCTATTTCATTGATGTTGATTAAGGGATAAATATTGCCAAAGCGTATCTCCTTCATTCTACTTCAAAATATTACCATGAAGTCTTTTACATGGCCAGATGAGGTCTTGGTTTAACATCTTACCTGAATGATATTACCTTCTACAGTGCAGCACTCCGTTGGAGAGCCTGTCTGTAGTTCACATGGAGTGGGGCACAAACTGACAACTCGCTGACTCAGAGAGGAGAGAGCTCCTGCTGAGTCACAGGTTACTGAGGATGGCCAATTCCAGGGAGTCAGATACATATCCAAGCCAAAGGATATGTCCATTAAACTTAAAACAATAACTGCTCCATCTTGAAACAATTACTTTTTTAATGTAACTGCTTAAAGTAAACGTTTGCACAAAAGACAACAGACCACTTCACAGTTTAATTAAAATCACTGGGACTAAAAGACCCATGCCAAACATTTGGTAAGCAGATTAGTGAGGGCTGTGTAACCAAATCCTTTCTCTCAACCGCTCGATATAAACTTACAGTCCCTGCCATCATTCCATTGAGACATCAATTGCTGGAGTAAAATGACACATAATAATAGTATCTTCACACTAGAACCAGAGTAACTTAGACATCTTCTCACCTTCTGTTGGATTATGTTGTTTCTTTCGCACCCTTCACTATATTTTGTTCAACAAGAAGTGTCTTGCATTTATTTAGCACCTGAGTTATATGGATAAATGGGGGAAGTTGGGACTGCCATTCCTGAAGAAGGTTGACAAGAGGTCTGATAGAGGTATTGAAAATCCATCAGTGATTGGGACAGAGTAGATAGTGAGGGGGAAGGGCAGAGAACGTGAGGGTACAGATTTCAGTCCTTGGCAAAATAAAAGCATTCCTGACGAAGGGTTTATGCCCGAAACACCGATTCTCCTGCTCATCGAATACTGCCTGACCTGCTGTGCTTTTCCAGCACCATACTCTCAAGTCTGAGCTCCAGTATCTGCAGAACTTACTTTCTACTAAAGTAAAAGCAGACTCATTAAATCCCCTAGAGTGTGGAAGCAGACCATTCAACCCATACTGACCCTCTGAAAAGCATCCCATCTCTGTAACTCTGCACTTATCATGGCTAGGAGACAGCGAGGACTGCAGATGCTGGAGATCAGAGTCAAAACATGTGGTGCTGGAAAAGCACAGCCGGTCAGGCAGCATCTGTGGCGCAGGAGAGTCGAAGTTTCAACCTTAAGCTCTTCATCAGGAATGTGGCTGATGTTACCATGGCTAACCCACCTAGCCTGCACACTATAGGCAGTTTAGCCTGGCCAATCCACCTAACCAGCACATCTTTGGACTGTGGAAGGAAACCCACACAGACACGGGGAGAATGTACAAACTCCACACAGATAGTTGCCCAAGGGTGGAATCGAACCCGGTTCCCCGGCACAATGATGTAGCAGTGCTAACCACTGAGCCACCAGGTGACACAATATGAGAAAAAAATACTATCTCATGCAGCGAGTGGTTAAGAGCTGGAAGGCGTGGTAAAGTCAAAATCAATCGAGGCATTCAGTTGGAAATTGGATTATCATCAGAAAAAGAGGAATGTGCAGGGGAGAAAACAGGAGAATAGCAGAGAGGCAGCACAGCCGTGACGGGCCAAATAGCCTCCTTCTCTGTTTTAACTATTCTGTAATGTAGCATTCCACCACCACAGCCAATAAATTACTTCTGAAACGTAGTCACTTTTGTAATGTGGGAGACACAGCAGTTAGTTTTGCACAGGGCAGATATCCACAAGCAACAGTTTGTGATAATCTGCTTTTAGTGATATTGAATGAAGGATAAATGTTGGCGAGGAAACCAGAGACAATTCCCATTTTCCAGGCCTCAGTTTAACACCTCACTTCAAAGACAGCATCACCACCAAGGCAGCACCCCCTCAGTACTGCACTGGGTATGCCAGCTGAAATTGTTGTGCTCAAGTCATCAGACTCCGATGTGGAAATAGAACCCACTGAGTTTCATCTGACAGTATAAGACGAGTCACATGGTCTTCTGGAACCGCCCCTTTTCAGTATGGTGCTTCTCCAATGCTGTGGGACTGTTTGAATTGCAATGGGACAAAAAATGGGTAAGGCATTATCTTCAGCTTTGGCCACCAATCCTGTCAGAGAGGTGCATTTCTCTTTAAGGACGTCTGAAATTTGATTTAGGAACTCCTGCCAGGACTTCGAGACAGAGTATCCATATTTTTGGTCAATCAACCATCCCTCCGATTGTTAAAATCTCCCCAAACTATCGTTTGCTTTTTCTCTGGTAAAGTCAAGAAAATACATTAGATATTTATCAGACTGTAAAGATCAGCTGAACCACTTTCTGTCCAAAGTATGTTTTTTTTAGAGAAAATGGAGCCTTTCCTTCAGCATTTCTCAGTTGTCTGAATTTTCTCGGCCAACAGGCAGCCATTTTGATTTGAGATTTTCTGCATCCCAGAATAGTTTAACTCAAGTTGGTAGATGGTATAAATTTGGACTGGTCTGGGACTTGGAGTCCTTTTGGTGGTAGTATCATTTACTGGCATTGGCTGAGATCATCTAGCTGGATCTAGATTGGTTGAAACCCCAGGATCACAGTGAAGTAAGTGAAAATGTTCTGTTGACTAGAAAAAATGTGGAGCCAACAATCCTCAAAATTGTTGGATTACTAGTGACAAAACTTCTGAATATATTAAGACAGAGCTTTATTTTTTAACAAGTATTACATTTTTCTTTAAAGAGATTGAGAATGATGATCAGAAAATGTTCCCATTAGGCTTTCCTTCCCCCTTCAATGCTTTCTTTTGGATTTCAGGTTCTGAGGTGATCGTGACCCAATATCTCACAGTTTCAGAGAAATGACACACAGAAAGTTTCTACACATGTTCTTTGTTACGGAGAAATTCTTTAAGGGAATTTGTCTTACTCACATCCAGGAAAAGAAGATCAAATTGGAGATATTGCTTCGAGATCATTGAGATAAAAGGAAAAAGCTGATGGTGTGGTTACTCATAACCTCGCCAAAAAAATCCTCAGAATCAGAACCCAAAAAAATTCACAAGGACGTGGAAATGAACACAACGTTGCGATGGCAATGGTTCAAAAATGTTACAAATAGTGGGCTTCTAAATACATAATTAAAAAGTAATAAACAGATACAGAAAATAATCAAAAAGCCAGTTAAAGTTGGCCTTGATGTCCAAGAGAGCTAGAATTAGGATTATAGGGTACAAGTTGCACCATTTCTTTACAATGACCTTGTGAGATGTTTTTATATTCATTCACAGGATCTGGGTGTCACTGGCTAGGCCAGTATTTATTACCCATCCCTAATTGCCCAGAGGGCAGTTAAGAGTTAGTCACATTGCTGTGGGTCTGGAGTCACATGTAGGCCAGACCAGGTAAGGATGGCAGTTTTCTTCCCTAAAGGACATTAGTGAACCAGATGGGGTTTCTCCCCCCTCAAAATCAACAACAGTAATTAGGCTTTTAATTACTGATTTGTATTGAATTCAAACTCCACCATCTGCTATAGAAGGATTTGAACATTGGTCCCAGAACATTAGCTGCATCTATGGAACAAGAAGGCTGGTGATAATACCACTAGGCCATCATCTTCCCTATAATTGAAACCACAAACAGAGATGTATTCAGTGTGGGTACCATACCTTCATAGAATCATAGAATCCCTACAGTACGGAAGCAGGCCATTCAGCCCAACAAGTCCACACTGACCCTCTGAAAAGCATCCCACTCAGACTCACCCCCCTATTCTAACGACGTAACCCTGCGTTTCCCATGGCTATTCCACACATCCAAGGACATTATGGGCAATTTAACATGGCGAATCACCTAACTTGCACATCTTTGGACTGTGGGAGGAAACCAGGGCACCCGGAGGAAACCCACGCAGACACAGGGAGAATGTGCAAACTCCATACAGACAGTCGCCCGAGGCTGGAATCGAACCTGGCTCCCTGGTGCTGTTATGAATATTTTAGAGATTTACCTGGATGCAACCTGGCCTCAACAGGTTAATTTACAAGGAGAGATTGCACAAATTAGGTTCATATTTTTTGAAATTTAGAAGGTAAAGGGGTGATTTGGTCAAACTTTTCAAGTTATTGATGGGAATGAATAATTTGGAGACACGAATAATTTGGAGAAATTCAGCAGGTCATGTAGCATCTGTGCAGAGAGAAACAAAGTTCACCTTTTGAGACCAGTATGACTCTAGCTTAGAACTGAAGAGAGGTTGAAATCTCATAGGTCTGTGCATTGATAAAGGGTGTGTGTGGGGCGGTCTGTTAGAGCAACAGATGGGGTCAGAGAAAGGTACATATCTGTTTCTGGCTTTGTTTCTGATTTGGAGCAGCAGCAGTGTTTTGCTCTTATTAAATAAATTATTTTTACTTGTTGGGGGAATCTAGATGTGTAGTCAAAAAACTATGGCCTGATTATTCAGGAATGGAGTTAGGAAACAATTCGACACAAGTTTGGAATTCTCCTTTGTAATGCAAGGTCAATTGTTAAAATTACATTTGAGATTAATAGATATTTGTGAACAAATTCTTAAGGGATATAGGACAAAGGTGGGCATGTGGAGTTAGGTTGCAGATGTGATAGGCTCAAGAACCAAACAGCCTAGTGTTCAGAATATCGAAACATAAATTTCAAAAGTACTACCCAACTCCACACCTTCTCATTACCTCCACCACTACAGGGTGGATCAGGTAATATATTTGCTCCTGTTAATCTGCTTCTCTAGATAGCTTAAAAACTAATTCAAAGTGGACAAGTATTGATTTTTCCACTTACCATTTTTTTGCTCACTCGGTTAATCAATACCCTATCGTTTCCAAAATTGTCTAGATTCTGGAAAGATTCCATCAAACTGGAAAATAGTGAATGTGACTCTGAGTTGTATAACACGGTAACAGACCCTTCAGTGCAACCTGTCCATACCCACCAGGCAACTTAATCTGGCTTAGTCCCATTTGCCAGCACTTGGCCCATATCACTCTTGACCTTTCCTAGTCGCATACCCATCCAGATGCCTTTTAAACGTTGTTATTGTACCAGCCTCCACCACTTCCTCTGGCAGCTCAATCCATACACGTACCACCCTCTGTGTGAAAAAGTTATTCCTCACGTCCTCTTGAAACTTATCCCCCTCTCACTTAAACCTATGCCATCTTGCTTTGAAATCCCCTAACCTGGGAAAAAGATCTTCACTGTTTATCCTATCCATGCCCCTCATGATTTTATAAACCTCTATAATGTCACCCCTCAGCCTCCGATGCTCCAGGGAAAACAGCCCCAGCCAATTCAGTCTCTCCCTATGACTCAAATCCTCCCATTCCAGTGACATCCTTGTAAATCTTTTCTGAACTCTTTCAAGTTTAACAACATCTTTCCTATAACAGGGAGACCAGAATTTAACGCAATATTCTACAAGCGGCCTCACCAATGTCCTGTACAGCCGCAATACTCAGTGCATTGAACAATCAAAGTAAGCGTGCCAAACACTTTCTTTACCACTTCATCTACCTGCGACTCCACTTTCAAGGAACTATGCTCCTGCACTCCTAGGTCTTTTTGTTCGTCAACAGTCCATGGGGCCCTACCATTAACTGTATGAGTCCTGCCCTGGTTTGCCTCACCAAAACACAACACGTCACGTTTTATAAATTAAACTCCACACGCCATTCCTCAGCCCATCTGATCAAAACCCTGTTGTACTCTAAGGTAATCTTTTTCACTGTCCGCTACACCATCAATTTTGGTGTCATCTGCAAACTTACTAACCATACCTCCAATGTTCATATCCAAATCATTTCTGTAAAAGCGCTGGTCATCTAGCTCCCTCTTGATTCCATGTGATCTAACCTTGCTAACTAGTTTACCATGTGGAAATTTGTTGAATGCCTTGCTGAAGTCCATTTTCAAAAAACTCAATCAAGTTAGTGAGACATGATTCTCCACACACAAAGCCATGTTGGCTATCCCTAGTCAGTCCATGGCTTTCCAAATACATATTAATCCAGGATTCCCTCCAGCAACTTATCCATCACCGTGGTCAGACTCACCGGTCCATGGTTCACTGGCTTTACCTTACCACCTTTCTGAAATAATGGCACCATGTTGCCCAATCTCCAGTGTTCCAGCACTTCACGCATCAGTGATACAAATACCTCAACAAGGGGCCCAGCAATCTCTTCCCTGGTCTCCCACAGAGTTCTACCTTTATGCATTTTAAGACCGGCAGCACCTCCTCTAATGTGATATGAACACTTTTCAAGGCATCACTATTTATTTTGTCAAGTTCTCCTGCCTCCATTTCCTTCTCTGAAGTAAATATCGATGCATAACTTGTTTAGTAACTCACTCATCTCCTGTGGTTCCACACAAAGATGGTCCTGGTGTTCTCCAAAGGTCCCTTTTCTCTCCCTAGTTACTCTTTTGTTCTTAATGTATTTGTAGAATCTCTTTGGATTCTCCTTAACCCTTTCTGTCAAGGCTATCTCTTATCCACTTTTTGCCCTCCTGATTTGTCTCTAAATATACCCCTACAGCCAATTCTGCACTGACCTTTTGAAGAGCATCCCAACCCACAGGTCCACTCCCCCCATCCTATTCCTCTAACTTTGCATTTTCTCATAGCTAATCCACCTAGCCTGCACATCCCTGGACACCAAGGGCAATTAGCATAGCCAATTCACCTAACCTGCGGATCTTTAGACTGTGAGTGAAAACCAGAGCACTCAGAGGAAATCCACGCAGACACGGCGGGGGGGGGGGGGGGGGGGGAGGCAGCGGAATGTGTTAACTCCACGCAGACAGTCGCCCAAGGTTGGAATCGAACCCAGGTCCCTGGTGCAGTGAGGCAACAGTGCTAACCACTGAGACATTGAATACCTTTGAGGCAAATGTAGATTCTTGATTGAAAAGGGAGTCAAAGGGTATGGGGGAGTAGGTGGTAATGGATGTAGGTTTGCTCGTTGAGCTGGAAGGTTCATTATCAGAGGTTTCGTCATCATACTAGGTAACATCTTCAATGAGCATCTGGACAAAGCATTGCTGATGATTCCTGCTTTCTATTTATATGTTTGGGTTTCTTTGGGTTGGAGATGTCATTTCCAGTGGTGATATCATTTCCTGTTCTTTTTCTCAGGGTGGTAAATTGGGTCCAAGTCAATGTGTTTGTTGATAGAGTTCCGGGTGGAATGCCATGCTTCTAGGAATGTTCGTACGTGTCCCTGTTTGGTTTGTCCAAGGATGGATGTGTTGTCTCTGTGTCCTTCCTCATCCATATGTGAGGATACTAGTGAGAGTGAGTCATGTCTTTTTGTGGTTAGTTGATGTTCATGTATCCTGGTGGCTAGTTTTCTGCCTGTTTGTCCAATGTACTGTATGTTACAGTTCTTGCACGGTATTTTGTAAATGACATTAGTTTTGCTTGTTGTCTGAATGGGATCCTTCAAGTTCATTAGCTGCTGTTTTAGTGTGTTGGTGGGTTTGTGGGCTACCATGATGCCAAGGGGTCTGACTACTGACTGATTAAGCTAGCAGCAAAACTGAGCAGTTCTTCGAGCAAGAAATGAGAGAACCATTCTGATGACCACTGTTATCGATCACCTTACTGCCTGTGAAACCTGGCTGCCCGGAAATTGGTTGCTTTGTTTCCTCTACAATCAACGAGACTTCCACAATAGCAACCCTTTTACATCAATTGTTTGATGGCCCCTCCTTTTCCTGGGCATCTCAGAGGAGATGGTGCATCATTTTATTTTAATTCTGTGCACGGAAGTGGATTCCACATTGTGGAGAGAATGAGCTGTTTCTCTCTGCGTGTCTTAATATGAAACCAAGACATCTCAATTATTACCGCAAAAGGTCAACAATGCTGCTTGAGTTGTAAGCACGACTGATATAATTATTCACTTCAAAAGATGTAACTAGGTCCTTCTGAGCTCAGCCTGTTCTTGGCTCCACGCACAAAACCAGCAAGAGAGATTTTCTTACATATACAATATTCTGTGTGACGAGGTGCCAAATCTCTGTGGTTCCTTTGTGCCTCATCGCACAGACCCTATCCCTTCCCTTTGTGTCTTGTGTTTCCATCCTTGGAGAAACATCCCAGGACGATGATGAGTCTGACCATGTTGGAGGGACGTAAACAAGCTGCAGCAGGAAGTCAGGGGGACTGAGGGCTATGGCTTTGATTTTTTTTCTGTGTGTGCTGTATTGTAACACCCCCACCAGTGGCTGGCACCTCGAGAGATGGGACAGAAATCCAACTGAAACCCACATCAAAATAAATTAAAAGCAAAACAAAGAAATAATTTTGAGGTGGTAACCCAACTTTGAGTCCTGGACTGTCTAGTAGTCACTTCTTGGGGCAGGGTAGATACGGAAAAACTGATTCTCCTTGTGGGAGAGTCCAGGACCAATCTCAGGATAAAGGGTCGCACGTTTAAGACAGAGATGAGATGGAATTTCTCCTCTCAGGGGTTTGTGGAATCCTTAGCCAGAGAGGGATGTAGAGTATATTCGAGAATAAGATAGACTTTTAATGGGTGAAGGGTTGTGGGGAAAAGGGAGGAAACAGGAGTTGGGGATCAGATCAGCATGCATTTAAGGTGAGAGAGGGGAAAGTTCAAAGGAAATGAGACGGGCAAGTTTTTAATACATAGAGTAGTAAGAGTTTGGAAAGTGCTGCAGGGATGGGGGTGGAGGCAGATATGATGGGGACACTTAAGGGACTTTTAGGTAAGTACATGAATATGCAAGGAATGGGGGATATGGACCAAGGGCAGGCATTAGTTTCATTTGGTGTCATGTTCAGCACAACATCGTGGGCCGAAGGGCCTGTTCCTATGCTGTTCAGTCCAATGTTCTATCTCACTGAATGGCACAGCAGACTTGATGGGCTGAATTAAGAGTATGGTGCTAGAAAAGCACAGCAGGTCAGGCAGCACCCGAGGAGCAGGAGAGTCAACGTTTCAGGCAGAAGCACTTTATCGGGGCTTATGCTCGATTCTCCTGCTCCTCAGATGCTGCCTGACCTACTGTGTTTTTCCAGCACTACACTCTCAACTCTGATCTTCAGCATCTGCAGTCCTCACTTTCTCCTCCTTGTTGGGCTGAATGGCCTACTAAGTCAAGCAGTCATTTCTATGTTTCTGTAGGTGTGTCTCAGGCCTTATAGTCTCTACCGGATACAATTATGTATTTAATTTGCTTCAAATAGATTCCAGCCTGTGACACATTTCCAGGTTACGACTATAGCTTCAGGGAACTACCACTTCTCATTTTACCAAATCTTGGACTTTGAGGAGAATTTATTGAGATTTTTCAGAGTTAACAAACTGTCACATAGGTGGATGGTCTGGCTGGGAAGAGCTAGGATGTGAGGTGATTCAAACATTTAACTCATTCACAAAGACAGTAAAACAGATCTGAAAAAGAATCACTGGACTCAAAACTTTAACTCTGTTTCTCTCTCCACAGATGCTGCCAGACCTGTTGAGTTTCTCCAGTAATTTCTGTTTTTTGTTTCAGATTTTCAGCACCCACAGATCTTTGTTTTATCGAACTAGGTTAGATATATTCCCCCTAATGGAGTCTTCAAAATCTGGAACGTTACCAGTTGTTGGCTGCAAAGAGGAATAAGGCAACTGCTTTGTCCAACACCAATTTGAATTTTTGGAGCGCCTTTAAGATGGTAAAACAACCCAGAGTGCTTCACAGGCCCATTATCAAACAATATTTTGGCACTGCAGTGTAAAAGGAAATATTAGGACATGTGACTGAATGCTTGGCCAAAGCTCTCATTTTTGAGGAAAGCTGTAATTATAGAACCCAAGAGGGGATAATTTAGCTCAGTCTCTTCTATCATTCAGTTAGATAATGGCTAGCGTAGGGCTGAGCCCCACAACCCCAGTCTTGTTCTATATCCCTTCTATTTGATTCATTGTAGGGAGCCAACTCCAGAGATTCCAGACTTGAGCAGATGAAGGCCCAGCCATTGCAGGTCGAAACGGTCACAGGAATCTTAGCTCAGTTGTGTGCAATGAAAGCTTACAGCATCTTAGAATAACATAATCCCTACAATGTGGAAGCAGGCCATTCAGCCCATCAAGTCCACACCAACCCCTCAGAGCGCGTTCAAACCAGACTTCCTTCCCGCACCCCCCCATATTTCTCTTGGCTAAACACCTAGCCTACACATCACTGGACACAATGGGTGATTTAGCGCAGCCAGTCCTCCTGACCTGCACACCTTTGGATTGTGGGAGGAAACAAGAACATCTGCAGGAAACCTGCACAGACAATGTGCAAACTCCACAGTCACCCGAGGGTGGAATTGAACCCACGTCACTGGTGCTGTGAGGCAGCAATGGTAAACACTGAGCCACTGTGCCGCCCTTAGTGTTGAAGAAAACGCTTCCCTCAGGAGAAACCATTCCTACGGCATCAGTAATACGTCAACAATGTGAGGGAATTCACTCATTTCATTGCTTCCTTCCAGTCTGTCACATTTTTTTGGAGGTAATTTCCAAGTCAAAGAACTTGATTGTGTAATGGGTGATGGATCCCACTTTGTCAGCACGGCCCTAATTTTATTGGGTTCCATCGATTGCTGCATGCACCATTAGTCCGAGGAAGACTGAGTATGTCTGGAATGCAATCCAACAACTACACAAGACAGACACAGAATACTGCACATTACTCAAATGTCCATGTCTAGTTCTCTGACTTTCTTTCTCAAGTAGTAAGATGACACACTTAGGGAGACCCCCACCAATGTTGTAGAAATATCTTGAAAGGGGGGAGCACAGAGTGACAAGTGAAGGGGGTTAGACTGGAGGATTTGAGCTGTAGGGAGAGGTTGAATAGGCTATTGCTGTTTTCCCTGGAGAATCGGAGGCTGAGGGGATACCTTATAGAAGTTTATAAAATCATGAGGGGCATGGATAGGGTAAATAGACAAAGTCTTTTCCCTGGGGTGGGGGAGTCCAGAACTATAGGGCATAGATATCTGGTCGGCATGGATGAGTTGGACCGAAGGGTCTGTTTCCGTGCTGTACATTTCTATGACTCTATGATATCTTTCACTGACTCTGTACAAAACGTGGTTCAAGGACAATTCTTAAAACAGCACGTCACCTTGAAACTAGCCGCACTCAGCACCCTAGCAGGCAAATTCAGCAAAAAGCCCTGCACACACTCAAGGAGGAGACGACTTCAGAAGAGTATCTGTCGTACGTGGTATTAATGAAATACCAAGTAGATAAGAAATCCCTTGAACAGTGTGACCTATGCGGGAGAATCAGAGAATAAAAACATAATTGTCAAGTTCAGTGACTGCTCTGCACATCTGTTCAAACATTAAAAGCACCTGTCACATGCACACTGTCAGATAACAAGTCGACACTGAAAAGCAGCCACCAGTTCCTGCACTCTTCAAATGCAAGCATCTTCTATTTATACATTGACTTTCAATGAGCTAAGATTAGTTAAGCAGCTTAAGTAGGATAGCAATGAATGATGTCCGACTATTCAGTTAAATTGAATCCACCAACATAGAAAGAGCAATGAAAAGGAAAAAGCGCAGCAACTTTCATTTATATTGTGCTTTTCACTATCTCTGGTCACCCACAGCACTTCAAGCAAAGGAATTTTTTCAAGTGCAGTGTCATGATTAGACTGTAGGAAATGCCACAGACAATTTGCACACAGTAAGCTCCCACAGAGAGGAATGAGAGAATGGCTTGGTTATCAGTCTTAGCAAACGTTGTGAGGTAAACGTCGACAAGGGGATAGCACTCGCACTATTTCAAATTGGTGACAAGGGATCCTTTAGCTTTTTCTCAGACAGGTCAGAAGGAGCTGAATTTATTATAGCATTGTTTCATCACACCATGGGGAGTGCGGCTGTCTCTCTCTGTATGCACAGCACTGGAGAAACACCAGCTTAGAAACACTGCACTCACATTTCTGGAGTGTGTCTGTGAAGTAACAACCTTCTGACTGAGTGGTGAGAGTGTGCTGGGAAAACTATGATCCCCGGTCCTCTTACAGGACATTCCTGCACTTCATTGCTGCACCACAGGGGACCGAAGCAAACCTCATTGTAATGCTGCAGCAAGTACACTGTGTGCTCAGGAACACACACCCAGCTCAGGGACTGGAATAAGCTGCATCTCCATTCTGCTGGTTTATCCTCTGAACACTCGCTCGCTTTGAGCCCTCCTGGATGCTCACAGCATCCCTGCCTTGCCTTGTTGCACCTTGCCCTTCAGCCAGGGGTACCAGGCTTATATCGCTGCTGTCCTGCCATTGGCGTTCAGTGCAGACACAATGCCAGGAAGCTTCTCCGCAAGCCCCAATCAAGTCGTCACTAAATCAAGGACAGCCTCCGATACCAGTCCAGGCACTTGGACACAGTCAGCCAGCTGTTCCCAGTGACCAGTGTTACTATCCACCCATACCAACTCCCTGCCCATCCCTATAATGCTGCATTTCCCATGGCTAATTCATCTAGCTTGCACATCTTTGGACACTATGGGCAAGTTAGCACAGCTAATCCACCTAACCTACTGTTCCTGGGCACAATGGGCAAGTTAGCACAGCTAATCCACCTAACCTACTGTTCCTGGGCACTATGGGCAATTTAGCACGGCCAATCCACCTAACCTACTGTCCCTGGACATTGTGGGCAATTTAGCACAGCCAATCCACCTAACCTACTATCCCTGGACACAATGGATAATTTAGCATGGCTAACCCACCTAACCTACCATCCCTGGAAACTATTTGCAACTTAGCACGGCCAATCCACCCTAACCTACTGTCCCTGGACACTGTGTGCAATCTAGCATGGCCAATCTACCTAACCGGCGCATCTTTGGATTGTGGGAGGAAACTGGAGTACCCAGAGGAAACCCACACAGAAATGCAGAAAATGTGCAAACTCCACACAGTCACCCGAGGGTAGAATCAAACCTGGATCCCTGGTGCTGTGAGGCAGCAGTGCTGATCACTGAGCAATCCCAAAATGCAAAATGAGATTTTGATTTAAATGACTACACCTGTTCAATTGGCATATGCTTCGTACAAAAGCTCATCAAAATCTGGGACTCTGCTCTGGAAATCTATACAAAGTTAAAAATCACACACCAGGTTATAGTCCGAAGCACTAGCTTTCGGAGTGCTGCTCCTTCATCAGGTTGTGGAGTATAAGATCATAAGACACAGGATTTATAGCAAAAGTTTAGTGTCATGTAATTAAATTATATATTGAAAAAGACTAGGATTGTTTGTTAAGTCTCTCATCTTTTAGAATGAATATGTTGATTTCAGTTCTGATGAAGGAGCAGCGCTCTGAAAGCTAATGCTTCCAAATAAACCTGTTGGACTATAGCCTGGTGTTGTGCAATTTTTAACTTTGTCCACCCCAGTCCAATGTCGGCATCTCTAAATCTGGAAATCTGTGCAGGTTCTGGCTATGGAGGGAGTGAAGCAACGGTTTAGCAAACTGACTCCTGGGATGGCAGGGAGACTGGATCAGTTCGGACCATATTCACTGGAGTGCAGTAAAATGAGGGGGATATCACATAGAAACCTATAAAATTCTAACAGGACTAGACAGGGGAAACAGAGAATATTCCCGATGTATGGGGAGTCCAGAACAAAGGGTCATAGTCTAAGTATAATGATTGGGCCGTGTAGGACTGAGATGAGGATAAATGTCTTCACTCAGAGAGTGGGGAGCCTGCGGAATTCTCTGCCACAGAAAGTGATTGAGGACAAAATATTGTATGAACAAAACAATGGTACATTGAATGTACCATTCCAGGTCGTATGTCTGGGCTTTGCTTTGAATTCAACCCCCTCTGCTCCTGTTTTCTCTGCAGGATGACTGATCCCCGTGCAATACAGATATTTATAAATAGAGCTCCTGTCCTCCTGTTCTATCAGAACCATCTCAGCCCTTGCTGATTTGGCTGAGGGCTGGTGTCAGGTTTGTGTGTGACGTGACCTTTATACAGACTTGCAGGTGCACAGCCCTGCTTTCACAACAGCCGAGTACAGAGGTGGGGTGCTGTTTCATGGGATTGGGGGGAGGGGGAGATTGGTCAAGTCTCTCTCGCTCTGCCTGCAGCAATCATAGGCAGGTCCTTTGATGGCAACGCAAAACCTTCTGTGTACTTGCCGGTATTATGTGGGTTTTTTTCCCTTCCTTGCTCTGTTTTTCCCTTCTTCCCTCCACCCGAACAGCATCTCAGCAAATTCCTGGAATGTGTAAAATGGGAATAATACAGTTGCACATGTGGCAATTCCTGTTTGACAAAACTCAACTCCGCCCACAAGGGAAGTAAACATCCCCAGGGTCTTCACAGAAACATTCTAGGGCAAAATGAAACTGGGTAGAGATTAGCACGGCCAATGCCCATAACTGGACTGTGGGAGGAAACCGGAGCAAACCACGCAGACAGGGCAAATCCCACAGGGACAATCGCCTCAGGTTGGAATCGAACCCAGGTCCCAAGTGCTAACCACCCAGCAATGCTAACCACTGAGCCACCGTGCTAACCCCAGGAGCAGCACTTATATGAAGAGATGATCATGCACACTCAGCGCCGTGAACAATTAGAAAGTAAATTTACTTCTTGCATTGAAGATAATGTGGGTTAAAGAGATAACATGTGATCGTTGTATCATCTGCAAAACATCTTACCGTGCTGCTTGAATTTCCTTTAACTTTCAGCTTCAATGGGGGCTCCAACTGTGTCAATAGCATGTCTCCACTCAAAACATTCATTAGAGTCTGAGCTTAGCACCCCCCAGGGGCAAGTTCGGGAAGGGTTGATTCAATTTCTATTCCATCCCAGATTCTGTCCCAAGGACATTCCTTATAACTTCAGGACCTTTGCATTAGTGCACTAACAGTCACCAACTTACTCAAGATCTGGGTAGGATAACATGACAGAGCTGAGATAGGCTGAAAGAGAACGAGTAGGGAAGGGGATAAGACAGAGGCAGAGAGTGAGTGTGAGAGATGGGACGTGCAAACAGATTAAATAATCAGTCAGGGAATCAACAGGCAGGAAAGAGGGCTTGAGAATTATCAGAGAATGATGGGAAAGACTTGAGGGACTAAATGGCCTCCTGCTGCTCCTACATCTTATGGAGAAGATAGACGGCAACGGACGAGTCGGAGAGCTGGGAGGAGGGAAAGGAGAAGGGAAGAGAAAGACAGAAGGTAAAACAAAGAGAGGGAGAGGGAACAGCCAAGAGAGAGGAGGAAGGGGAGAAGAGAGTGATTGTAAAAGTGGGAAAAAGGTTACAGGAGAGTGAAGGGTCAGAAGGCAAGCTTCGAGTTGACTGCTTTAAGCAGGTCTGAAGGAACGAGCTAACAAATGGTTAACAAACAAGTTATAGAGAGGGACCAAGGGCTGAGGGATTGCTGGATGAAGCCTTGGAGTTACTGATGAATGAAGAACAATTGAGCAAGACGGGGATCAGCAAGTTTCAGAAGCTCTTTCAAACAGACAGCATTGATAATCCACGAGGTTTATTCATTATATTTTACAGTCCAGGACCACAACACATGCTGATTATACAGTCATCAAGCAACATGCAACATCAACTGCGACAGACACACAGATTATACAGGTCTCTTAATATTGTTGGTGAACTTTGCTGAAGATGTTACTGGACACTGAGCACATTCTATCTGAACTATTTTAAGAGCGATGTTAAGTATTTTAAGTGTCAGTACACCAACAGTGTGCTGTGCCCATTCACAGTGCTGTGTGACTGACTGCAGCTCAGGCTTAAGATCTGCAAGGAGCAAAGAACATGGTTCAGCTTTGAGTTCATGCTTCTTACTCTTCTGACAGAAGCGAAGGCTCTTTATGTAGATCAGCCTGAACCTTTTTTTTAAAAATGCATTCTTAAGCATTGTAAGATCCATCCCTAATTGCCCCAGAGAAGGTGGTGATAAGCTCCTTTTGTGATTTGTTACATTCCACGTGGTGAACCCACAACATTGTTAGGAAGAAAGTCCCTGGATTGACCTAGCAACAGTGAAGGATCGGAGACATTATTCCTAATCAGGATGATGTGTTGCCTGAGGGCAACAGCACAGAAGGCAGTGGTGTTCCCATATATCTGCTGCCCTTGTCCCTTCGAGATGGTGAAGGTCAGATGTTTGGAAGGTGCTATCTCAGGAGCCTCGGTGTATTTCTTGTAGATGGTACACATTGTTGCTACTGAGCGTAGATGGTGGAGGGAGTGAATGTTTCAGATGATGGACGAGGTGTGAAGCAAGTGGAGAGAATTTTAAAAACACAGCAGACCTCTACCTCCAAGATGTTGGCCGAACTCTGGAAGGTCAGGAGGTGAGTCACTCCTCACACAATTTCCACCTGCTCTTTTAGCCACAGTACGTGACCAGTTTCTGTTCCAGTCTGGGGTTGCCCGCAGGATGTTGACAGAAGGGGTATTTAATTATGGTAATAAGTATCGAAACTCTCAGCATAGGTTAACAAAGAGCAGCCACATTCAAATACTAAGGCACAGTGCCACCAGGGCTGGCCTTCAGTCTCTCACTTCAGTAACATGCTTCAAAGACATAAACTATTCAACTGCAGGAGTGGATTACAGAGACCAGGTTATTCCTGCCCTCACCTGGTGTCAGGCAGGCAAGATATGGAGCATGGCACATAAGAATATAAGAAATAGAAGCAGGAGTAGGCCCTTTGGCCCATCCAGCTGCTCTGCCATTCAATAAGCTCATGGCTGGTCTCAGCTCCACTACCCACCCTCTCACCCTTAATTCCTTTACTGTTCACAAATCTATCTTTGCCTTAAAAACATTCAACGAGGTAGCCTCAACTGCTTCACTGGACAGGGAACTCTACAAATCCATAACCCTTTGGATGAATAAGTTCCTCCTCAGCTCAGTCCTAAATCTGCTCCCATGTATTTTGAGGCAATGGCCCCAGTTCTAGTTTCAGTGGAAACAATCTCCCTGCTTCTATCTTATCGATTCCCTTCATAATTTTATGTTTCGATAATATCCCCCCTCATTCTTCTAAATTCCAATGAGTATAGTCCCAGTCTGCTCAATCCCTCCTCCTAAGCAAACCCTCTCAACTTCAGAATCAACCTAGTGAACCTCCTCTGCACCCCCTCCCTTGTGCAGCCTGTAGGAATGGGCTCCACACTGAACACAGTCCCCAGATTAAATTTTTGAGGTGAATATAACATGACTTATATTTGGTAATAATTAGTGATAGAAACCAACTATTTAAATGGAAGCCAACTATTTAAATGGAAGACAGTGTGTCAATCTTCTTCACTATTCATCGAGAAACATTCATAATCCAGGACACCCTGATTTGCAGGCCTGTTCAAAACACTGCAATGTCTCTTTACTCATGACCGTACCAACTGGGGGCAGTGTAGCGATAATATCACTAGACTAGAAATCCAGAACCTCATCCTCTCAGGGCGAAACAAATCCCACCAATGGCAGATGGTGGAATCTGAGCCCAGTAGAAGAGGAAAACATCTGGAATTCAAGGACAGCTCAAAGATATCAATTGTTGTGAAAACCAATCTGGTTTCCCGAATGTCCTTCAGGTTCTACCCTGTGTTTACATTTCAGAATCTTGCATGTTTCAATAAAGTCCCCTCTCGTTCTTCTAAACTCTACTGAGCACAGGCCTACTCAACCTCTCCTCCCCTTCAGGGCAAGGACTCTGACAGCCTACATGTGACTCCAGACCCACAGCAATGTGGTTGATTCATAACTGCCTTTAAATAGCCCTTCAAATAGTTCAAGGGATGGACAAGTAATGCTGGCCCAGCCAGCAGTGCCCATATCCCACATACAACTCAAAAGCAAGTGACCTACGGTGGGATGAGAAGGCAGCAGCTAAAAACCACAACCTCAACCTGCATTTATGATAATGTCTTTAATGTGGTGTTACATCCCGAGGTGTTTCACAGGAGCATTCTCAAAAACCAAATTTCAGACTGAGCCACATAGAAATATTAGGATAAAGATGTAGGTTTTTTGGAAGCATCTTAAGGAAAAGAGAGCTGTGGGAGAGGATTTCTGGGGAGGGAATTTAATGTTACCAATGGAGGACTGATGACAATCTGGGCACACTAGGTTTGACAGAGCAGTGTCATAGAGCTGTACAGCATGGAAACAGACCCTTCATCCAACTTGTCCATGCTGACCAGATATCTTAAATCAATCTAGTCCCATTTGCCAGCACTTGCCCCATATCCCTCTAAACCTCCTATTCAAATACCCATCCAGATGCCTTTTATAAGACCATAAGACATAGGAGCGGAAGTAAGGGCATTCGGCCCATCGAGTCCACTCCGCCATTCAATCATGGCTGATGGGCATTTCAACTCCACTTACCCGCAATCTCCCTGTAGCCCTTAATTCCTTGTGACATCAAGAATTTATCAATTTCTGTCTTGAAGACACTTAGCGTCCCGGCATCCACTGCACTCTGCCGCAATGAATTCCACAGGCCCACCACTCTCTGGGTGAAGAAATGTCTCCGCATTTCTGTTCTGAATTTACCCCCTCTAATTCTAAGGCTGTGTCCACGGGTCCTAGTCTCCTCGCCTAATGGAAACAATTTCCTAGCGTCCACCCTCTCCAAGCCATGTATTATCTTGTAAGTTTCTATTGGATCTCCCCTTAATCTTCTAAACTCCAATGAATACAATCCCAGGATCCTCAGCCGTCCCTCGTATGTTAGACCTACCATTCCAGGGATCATCCGTGTGAATCTCTGCTGGACATGCTCCAGTGCCAATATGTCCTTCTTGAGGTGTGGGGACCAAAACTGGACACAGTACTCCAAATGGGGCCTAACCAGAGCTTTATAAAGTCTCAGTAGCACAACGGTGCTTTTATATTCCAACCCTCTTGAGATAATTGACAACACTGCATTCACTTTCTTAATCACGGACTCAACCTGCATGTTTACCTTTAGAGAATCCTCAACTAGCACTCCCAGATCCCTCTGTACTTTGGCTTTACGAATTTTCTCACCGTTTGGAAAGTAGTCCATCTTATACCTACAGTCGTGGTTTGAAATCTTAAAGACCTGGTATGTGATCATTTCCTGTACTCACAAAGAGCTGCTTTTAATTGTTGTAAGTGTACCAGCCTCCACCACTTCCTCTGGCAGCTCATTCCATACATGTACCACCCTCTGTGTGAAAAAGTTGTCCCTTAGGTCTCCATTATATCTTTTCCCTCTCATTCTAAACCTATACCCTCTAGTTTTGAAATCCCCTACCCCTGGGAAAAGACCTTGTCTATTCCCCCTATCCATGCCCCTCATAATTTTGTAAACCTCTATAAGGTCACCCCTCAGCCTCCGATGCTCCTGTGAAAACAGCCCCAGCCTATTCAGCCTCTCCCTATAGCTCAAATCCTCCAACCTTGGCAACATCCTTGGAAATCTTTTCTGAGCCATTCCAAGTTTCACAACAGTGGCAAAGATCCAGTGAGGGGAGAGAGGGTGAATGTGCGGAGGGGGCAGTGCGCCGAAGGAATGGACTGTGATCTCTCATCACTTCCTCTGATTTCTTTGACAGTGATCAATGCAGTTTGCAGGTCTCGAGATTTTCTCTAAAGGAGTCGACTATTTAAGAACGTCTGACTTATGAAATCTTATACCTACAGTCGTGGTTTGAAATCTTAAAGACCTGGTATGTGATCATTTCCTGTACTCACAAAGAGCTGCTTTCCACTGTCCCACATGGTGTTCCGCCTTGCAAACAAATCGACATATGAACAGACTGCAGAAGGGAACCAAGGTAAAAGCAAGGTGGGGACGGCATGTACATCTCTGTCCTTGGGCCTTCAGGTAGAAAGAGCCCACTCCATGCAGTCTCCAACAACTGGGTACAGGAGCAGCTCATTCATAAGCATCGACAGTGACAGTTAACTCCAGCCACGGCTGACACCCCCATTTCCTTATTCTAGATTAGAGTGGTGCTGGAAAAGCACAGCAGTTCAGGCAGCATCTGAGGGGCAGGAAAATCGACGTTTGGGGCAAAAGCCCTTCATCAGGTATTCCTGAAGAAGGGCTTTTGCCCGAAACGTCGATTTTCCTGCTCCTCGGATGCTGCCTGACCTGCTGTGCTTTTCCAGCACCACTCTAATCTTGACTCTGGTTTCCAGCATCTGCAGTCATTGTTTTTACCCCCATTTCCTTACTGACGCTGAGGGGATAGCTGGGGCTACTACCAGAGTTCGGAGTTGCTCGGGCCAGTGTCACATCGTGTTGTGCTGCCTATAAACAATCGCTTTGCTCTGTGTGAAGAGCAGCCAGATCTCCCTGGTATCATCAGTGGTCTGTCACCACGTTTACAACAGGGAACACTGTTCCAAATGAGTCTTCCAAAGGTGTAAAGCGTTAAGGGACCATCCCGATGAGCTGGATAAACGGGAACCCTCTGCTTACCTGGATTCCAAAGGAGCAGACATTCAGAAGTTTTACACGAATTACTGGGATTCCTGTTCTACATTAGAAGTCTTTCTCCGGCTGTCTGTGAACTTTCAAAGAAAAAAGACAAGGTCACTGGAAAACTGTCAATGCCTGAAGTGGACTAACTGCAGATCCCTCGCATTGTAAAGAAAGCTTCTCATGGTTACACTTCCTGCTGGAGTGTTTCAAGTGCACAACCTTGGGTTCTAACAGCGGAGAGCGCCCACGTTTTAGGATGGTCTACAACTTGGCCATCCACGTGCGTTTCTTTCTCCCCTCCTCCCCAAGGCTGGAAGAAATAGGAACAGGAGGGAGCCTGCTCCACCCATTCAGCAGGATCATGGCTAATCCCACGTTCCTCACGTCCATGTTCCTGCCTTGCCCTTGGAATCCTCCATTCCCAACTGAACAAGGATCTCTCTCTCAACCTTAAATATACACAAGGACTCTGCCCCCACAGCTCTCTGTGGCAAGGAATTCTGAAGACTGACAACCCTCAGAGATGAAATTCCTCCTCATACCAATCTTAAATTGGCAGTCCTTTATGCCCTCTGGTCCTAGACTGCCCCATGAGGGAAACATCCTCTCAGCATTGACCCTGTTAAGCCTCTTTAGAATCCGATATGTTTCAATGAGATCACCTCTCATTCTAAACTCCAGTGAGTACATTCCCAAACTGCTTTGCCTTGGTTTATAATAAAATTCATTGATCCCGGGGATCATCCTAATGAACCTTCACTGAACCACCTCCAATGAATTAATATTTTTTTTCTGAAATAAGGGGAACAAAACTGCGCATGGTCCTCCAATACCTTGTACAATTGCAGTAAAACCCTCCTACTCTTATACTCCAACGCTGCTGAAAGAAGGGCAAACGTTCCTTTAACCTTCCTGATTTCCTGCTGAGCCTAGTGTACTAGCTTTCTGTGTTTTGAGCACAAGTTGCAGCTTTTCTCCATTTAAATGGACTCTCAGAGATGTACAGCACACACCCTTCGGTCCAACGCGTCCATGCTGACCAGATATCCTCGATCAATCTAGTCCCATTTGCCAGCACTTGGCCCGTATCCCTCTAAACCCTTCCTATTCATATACCCATCCAGCTGCCTTTTAAATGCTGTAATTGTACCAGCCTCCACCACATCCTCTGGCAGCTCATTCCATACACGCACGACCCTCTGTGTGAAAAAGTTGCCACTTAGGTCCCTGTCAAATCTTTTCCCAATCACCTTAAATCTATGCCCTCTAGATTTGGACTCCCCAACCCTGGGGGAAAGACCTTGGCTATTCACCCTATCCATGATTTTATAAAACTCTATAAGGGCACCTCTCAGCCTCTCACATTCCAAGGAAAAATAGCCCCAGCCTGTTCAACCTCTCCCTGTAGCTCAAGCCCTCCAACCCTGGCATTGTCCTTGTAAATCTTTTCTGAACCCTTTCAGGTTTCATAACACTTTTCCTACAATACTATTCTCCCTTGCAAATTCAACAACTTCATACTTTCCGACATTGTACTCCATTTGCCAACTTTTTACCCACTTATTCCAGTGTGGGGGACCAACTCAAGTTCAACCCATCACTGGAGGTCCCATTGGCGTATACCTCCAATCTCGAAAGACAAGAAGCCTCTGTGGGTGATCATGATTGAGGGGACACAGTTTCAGAATGGAGGGTCACCCATTTAAAATGCATATAGAACTTTTTTTAAAGAATTCCTACAGTATGGAAACAGGCCCTTCGAACCAACAAGTCCACGCCGACCCTCCAGAGTGACACACCCAAACCCATTCCCCTACATTCCCCCTGGCTATTGCACCTAACCTACACATCCCTGAATACTATGGACAACTTAGCATGGCCAATTCACTCTAACCTGCACATCTTTGGACTTGGGAGGAAACCAACGCAGACACAGGGAGAATGTGCAAACTCAATCGAACCTGGGATTCTGGCACTGTGAGGCAGCAGTGCTAACCACTGAGCCACCGCGCCGCCTCCAAAGATGAAGAGCAATGTCTTCTGTCAGAGGGATTTAGCCTTTGGAAATCTCTTCCCCAAACATCAAGGGAGACTGACTCATTGAATCTATTCAAGAGGAAGTTTAATTTTTGATTAATAAGAAATTTGAGGATGATGGGGGCTGGATGGAAAGTGGAGTTGAAACCATAATCAGATCAGCCAAGGTCTTATTGAACGGTGAAGAAAGGGTCAATGGACCGAATGGCCTACTCTTATACTTATTTCTCATGCTACATTTTAATAGGTGTCCAGGAAACTGTTTCCAGAGGGTCTAAGACAATTTAATTCTGTTGGCGACCCTACCCAAAATCTCAAAGTAGAGAGCCACCTTTGTACTGTCCTGGGCAGTGTCAGCACATTTGATGGGAGGAGGGAGTTGGGAAAGACATGGGAGCATTCCCCACACAGGATGTATCTCCTCTGGAAACAGCCTGGCACTTCCAGCAATTAGAGATCTATGCCGTGAGCAGCCTCAAGGAGATAAACAGTAGTCAGGCATTTAAAACAAGAGGTTAAGAATAAAATGCTTGGAACATTCTTTTTGTTCTTGAGTTAGTCACTTGGTAATGCAGCGATTGGATCATGCTGAGAGGAAACACATGGTGTCGAAGCTTTTTATCTTACATCCATCAGGACAAATGCAAGAATGCCAAATTTCCAAGGGAACAACAATATTTACAACAGGAGAACCTGGCTGCCAACTCACTTCTGGCTGACCCACTTTGGTGTTTGAAATGTGATATTCTTGCACTTGTCCTGAAGATTGTAAGACAAGAAAAGACTTTGGTAACATTTTGTATAAAAACTAAAAATGAATTTTATAAAGCTTAACCAATTGGAGTCAGGAGGTCATGTGATTAGAGAATCCCTACAATGTGGAAGACAGCCATTCGGTCCGTCGAGTCCACACTGACGCTACAAAGGGAATCCCACACAGACATGCCACCCCTACCCTATCCTTGTAGCCCTGCATTTCCCAGGGCTAAGCCACCTAGCCTACACACCCCTGGACACAATGGGTAATTTAGCATGGCCAATCCACCTAACTTGCACATTTTTGGACTGTGGGAGGAAACCCACACAAAACATGCAAACTCCACACAGACAGTTAGTTGCCTGAGGGTAGAATTGAGCCCAGGTTCCTGGTGCTGAGGGGGCAGCAGTGCCAACCACTGAGCCACCATGCCACCCCAATTGAAACTTCAGGGTTGGCAAGTGGCTTCGGAGTTGGCTTTGGACCAGGAGCAAGAGCCACACACTGGACTGAATCCTATTCAGATCCAAAAGCAGCACTGGGTGGGTGGATGCGGAAATCAAGAATGATTGCAGAAAGGGTGGAGATCAGCTCCATCTGAGAGATTAACTTTTCGTTAACGATCATTATTTACATTAAAAACATTTGTAAATACATAGTCATTTCCAGTGTCACATTCCAGGTGAGAGCGTAGTCTCTGAGTCAGCAGGACCGTGTCAACAGCTCACTTGCCTCCAGTTCCTTTTCTTCTCTTAATACCTTTCGGAGAAGGGGGCACATGATGAGCTTGTGATGTTCAAATACAGAAAAGTCTGGTTATTGCAAACGATGCGTCTCTTTCCCGCAGGAAGGGAAAAGGGAAAGGAGCACGGTGTTTGGTGAAAGCCATTCGGCCCGTTGCCCGATGTCAGCCCCTACTGCAGCTGCTTGTGCTGCTCCCAGTGCCACTGCTGCTGCTGCTGCCGCTACTGCACCTGTCCTCATAGATCGCAATCTCAATCTGGAGGGAGGTGAGTTCAGGAAAATGGATCACCATGGGCTGTGGGTGATGGGGGAATGGAGGAAATTGGCTGACAACTTGGGAAGGCCGTGCAGAGCCACTTGGCTTCAGTAGGAAGGCAGAAAGAATTGGGCCCAAGAGCTAGGAAGCCACGCAAAGCTGACTGGCTGAAGGGAAATCGGTAAACACTCGACATAGAAAAAATGCCCTGGGTTCCGAGTTAAAGACCGGAACATATTAATTGGACAACTCTTCTGAAGCACTGGCACAATGAGACAAACTCAACTGGAACATCACTACAGGGCTGGACGGAGGTGGGTACTGCAGATGCTGGAGATTAGAGTCAGGATTAGAGTGGTGCTGGAAAAGCACAGTAGGTCAGACAGCATCCGAGGAGCAGGAAAATGGGCGTTTTGGGCATTCTTGATGAAGGGCTTTTGCCCAAAACGTCGATTTTCCTGCTCCTCGGATGCTGCCTGGACTGTCAGGATTAGAGTGGTGCTGGAAAAGCACAGTAGGTCAGACAGCATCCGAGGAGCAGGAAAATTGGCGTTTCGGGCATTCTTGATGAAGGGCTTTTGCCCGAAACGCGATTTTCCTGCTCCTCGGATGCTGCCTGGACTGTTGTGCTTTTCCAGCACCACTCTAATCTTGACTACAGGGCTAGAGGACATTCAACCGCTCATGTCCTTCCTGGCTCTCCGAGCAATCTAACTTTGTTGCCTTCTTCCAAAAACCCGGCACATTATTTAAACACAAACAACCAAAGCCATCTTGGGTTTCCTTCAGTCTGACTGATAGAAGGAAGGAACCTTTTATATTTCTTTTGAGTCCACAGAGCCTGGAACCCCACTCCACAACATTGAGCACCAGGCCTGGGTTGACACAGCAGCACAATGTTAATGGAGTGCTGCAGTGTCAGAGATGCACGGAACATTGAAGCTGCTGTTTAAACAAGTGCCTTTCAACTTGAGAAACTCCTCTTTCGGTCATTTTGAGAGATGACGCCAACTGTGCATGGTCTTTGAGCCAATTACGTGCTTGCTGAGTCGGCAGGGTCTGCTATACTCACAACTGCATGTGTCATTTGGTAAATGAGAAACATCAGATCAAGGAGACCCAAACCCTCTTTGTTGAGTTCACAACCTCATCCTTTCCTTCCGTAGATTTATTTCATCTCTTTCGAAGAGATCCCCTTCGCACTTGATAACTTTGGTTCAACTCTCTAAACTCAAGTCCCAAGATCCTCCCCCACTGTCCTGAGCACCATCCAATCCACAGTCCTAAAAGTGGTCACCATCCAGCTGTGTGGGATCTTGCTGTGCAATAGCTAGCAGCCTTGTTTCCTACATTGCATCGCTTCAAAACAAGTGCTTTTTAAATGCTTCAGGGTTTGCAAGGGCGCTACGGAAATGCAGGATCTTTTATTTAATCTGTATTAAGATACCTCTGTCCTCTGCCTATAGGTCTTGAGTGAATCCACAAATCACCTACCCTTCAGACCGAAACCTCCCCCCCCACTCCGTCAGCTGCCCAGCTGTCTCAAAACCAACATACTCCATCTTGCGTGTCCTTCTCAATTGTTGACTCATTCCCTTTTGACTGAGGCCCAATACTGTTTGGAGGAAGCTGGCTGTTGGGAGGAGGTGATGGCTTAGTGGTATTGCTTCTGGACTATAAATCCAGAGACCCAGTTAATGTTCTGGGGGACACTGGTTCAAATCCTGCCAAGGCAAATGGTGGAATTTCAACTCAACAGAGGAAAAAAAAAAATTTAGAATTAAGAGCCTAATGATGACCATGAATCCATTGCTGATTGTTGTGGGGTGGAAAGAAGCCCATCTGTTACATTGACGCCCTTTAGGAAGGAAACTGTCATCTTTACCTGGTCTGGCCTACATGTGACTCCAGACCCACAGCAATATGGTTGACTCTTAACTGCCCTCTGGGTAATTAATGCTGGCCCAGCCAGTGATGCCCTCATCACGTGAATCAATATAAATAAATAAGCTTGTGAACTGGATACCATGTGGTGGATCTCCTCAAAGTCAACTTTTTCCAAAGGAATCCATCCTTGTAATTTAAATCCTGACACTGAATCGAGCTCTGTTCCTCTCCAGGGTTTAACATCTTGCTTGCAGTGTCTAAATGCTGAAGTGCAAACATAGAACAGTACAGCACAGTACAGGCCCTGTGGCCCTTGGTGTTGTGTCAGCCTTCTATCCTTCTCTAAGATAAGATCAACCTACATAACCTTCATTTTACTATCATCCATGTGCCTATCCAAGAGTCGCTTAAATGTCCCTAATGTCTCCGACTCTACCACCACTGCTGGCAGTGCGGTCCACACACCCACCACTCTCTGTGTAAAGTACCTATCTCTGACATCCCTAAACCTTCCTCCAATCACTTAAAATTATGCCCCTACACAACAGAAATTTCCACCCTGGGAACAAGTCTCTGGCTATCCGCTCTATCTATGCCTCTCAACATCTTGTACACCTTTATCAAGTCACCTCTCATCCTTCTTCACTCCAATGAGAAGGCGATGTGGGTTAGATAGCTTCTGTGAACTGTTAAAGGGACTGACAGGAATGAATAGGTGCCTTCAGGATTCAGGAACAAGCCACAGTCCTGCGACCAATACAAAGGCAATCTTCGCGTGTTGCTTAAATGGGATATTACTTGCACATATTCCGAATGTACAGTACAGGACAGGAGGCCATTCTGCGCAAAGGACCTATGCTGCTGTCTACTGGCCACACGAAGCTCCTCCCATACCATCTCCTCTTAATCTCACCTTAATGAATGTTTCAATCCATTTCTCCCTCGTGTACTTAGCCAGTTTCCCCTCAGGTACATCAAAACTATGATTTACAAGTTCCACATTCTCACTAGTCTCTGGGTAAAATAGTTCCTTCTGAATCACGGATTGGGCTTATGCACAACAGTCTGGTATTGACAGTCTATCATTCCGGTTTCCCACCCCCGACAAGTGGAAATATCCTCTTTGCACCTACCCCTTTGGACCCCTTCAACTTCTTATATCTTCAGTCGCCATTCAGGCTTCCCCTCTCCAGGTAAAGAGCTCCAACCTGTTCAGGCTTTCTGATGAGAACACCCTCCAAGTCCTGGTAAGTCTTTGCAAACCTTTATTTGTACCTCCATTAGTGCCAATTCCCTTTAAGAGAATGAAGAGGTTTGAAAAGGCTGGTGTAGCGAAAGTGCTTCCACTTTGTGGAACGATCCAAAACCAGGGTTAGCCACGAGGTGAGGGAGTGGTTTCAATGACACACAGACACTGCAGAGGGGTACAGACAGGTTAAGCGAGTGGGTAAAAAACTTGGCAGTGTGGAATATAATGTGGGAGAATGTGAGGTTACGCACTTTGGCAGGAAGAATAGAGGAGCTGAATATTACTTAAGTGGAGAAAGACTGCAGAAGACGGCCACACAGAGGGATTTGGAAATGGGGGTCTGCCAGTTTCCAAGTCCGACAGATAATCAGGAAGACACGTGGAATGTTGGCCTTTATTCCTCAGAGAATAGGCGTATGAAAATAGTCTTACTAAAATTATACAAGGCACGCCTGGAGTATAGTGAACAGTTTTAGTCCCTATATCTATGGAAAGATACACTGGCAGTGGAGGCAGTCCAGAGAGCACTCACTACGTTGATCCCAAGTATGGACGGACCACCTCATGAGGGGAAGTGGAGTAGGTTGTGTCTCACTGGTGTTTGGAAGGAGAATGAGTGGAAATCGTATTCAGATTCTTCAGGGAATTGACAGGGCAGAAGCAGAAAGATTTTAATCAGCATGGCCTGTGGGGATAAAGTAGAGTTGAGGGTTCAGTAATGATCCCATTGAAAGGTGAAGCAGACTTGATGGGCCGAATGGCATTCTTCTGCCCTTGCATCTTATGGGTCCATAAATTTAAGGCAATAAAGCCAATCAGTAGAGTCATAGAGTCATACAGCGTGGAAACTGAAGTAGTCCCGATTGCCAGCACTTGGCCCATATCCCTCTAAACCCTCCCTATTCACGCTCCTGTCCAAATGTCTTTTAAATGCTGTAATTGTACCAGTCTCCACCACTTACTCTGGCAGTTCATTCCTTCATGCACCAACCTCTGCGTGAAAACGTTGTCCCTCAGGTCCCTTTTAGATCTTTCCCCTCTCACCCTAAACCTATGCCCTCTAGTTTTGAACTCTCCCACCCTTGGGAAAAGACCTTGGTTATCTATACCTCTCATGATTTTATAAACCTCTATAAGATCACCCTTCAGCCTCTGATGCTCTAGGGAAAACAGCCACAGCCTATTCAGCCTCTCCTTGTAGTTCAAACCCTCCAGTCTCAGTAACATACTTGTAAATCTTTATGCACTCTTTCCAGGTTAATAACATCCTTCCAGTAGCATGGTGAGCACAATTACACAGAGTAATGCAAAAGAGGCCTCACCACTGGCGTCTATAGCTTCAATATGACGGCCCAGCTCCTATACTCAATGGTCTGAGCAATGAAAGAAAGAATGCTGAAGACATGCAGAGGAGTTTCTTTCTCCAGAGGATGGTGAGAGTATGGGATATGCTATCACACAGAGTGATCCAGATGAGTAGCACTGATACATTTAAAGAGAAGCTAGTTAAACACACATGGAGGAAGGTATAGCCAGAACTAGATTAGAGACTCTTAAACTCTGGTGTGGGACCACAGGATCGAGATCTTGGGATCGCAAAGTCTGAAGCAGCAATGGTACACGTGGAGCTCGGACTGAGTTTTGACGGTTGTGAGGTGCTTTTTAAATATCCACTAATCGGTAAGGGGATGGTTTATATCGATTGATGCTTCAGCCTCTTACAGACACGGACTGCAGCTTCCTGTCAGGCACTCCCAGCTGTTTTAAAATACTCGCTCAACAACTCTCTCCCTGCTTCCCACTGCCCCTCCCCGACCTCTCTGGGTTACTCTCACAAAAAGTATTCACATGGGGTCACCGCGAGAAAACAGTTTGGATTTAGATGAAATAACATGAAGCGTAAACAGATCTGTTGAAGCCAAATGGCCGGTTTCAGAGCCGCAAGGTTAACACAGTTATCCAGGGCTGCCTGTGCTGAGCATTGCATGTGGAGTTCAACGCTATCCAATTCTGAAATAAACCTGTCAAAGGATACAACACGCAGCCCCCTCTCGATTGGGTCTGTAATCAGCAGTCCTCGGGGGGTATAGATTTTCTCATTTTGTTCCTGAATATATTTTGAAATCTTCTTTAAAACCTAAAAACAAAAGAACAAAGAAGCTGGTAACTCTAGCAATACGAGCACCATGAAGACAATGCGATATCGGAACAGGAGTAAGCCATTCAGCCCATCTGCTTTTCAATTCAAGGAGATTATTACTGATCTGATTTGGGGATGCTGGTGTTGGACTGGCGTGTACAAAGTTAAAAATCACAGAACACAGAGTTATAGTCCAACAGGTCCAAACACCTGATGAAGGAGCAGTGCTCCGAAAGCTAGTGTTTCAAATTAAACATGTTGGACTATAAAAGCAAATTACTGCGGATGCTGCAATCTGAAACCAAAAGAGAAAATGCTGGAAAATCTCAGCAGGTCTGGCAGCATCTGTAAGGAGAGAAAAGAGCTGACGTTTCGAGTCTAACTGACCCATTGTCAAAGCTGTTGGACTATAACCTGGTGTTGTGTGATTTTTAACTTATTACTGATCTGATCATCCTCAGCTCTGCTTCCCTGCCCTTTGCCCATAATCCTTAGTTTTCCTTACTGATTAAAAGGCAGGCTTGTGAAAACTGTCTGTTTGTCTGTCTGAGTCTTGAAAATTATAACCCCACTGGCAAGTTATTGTATGTATCAAAACTGTGTTTCCTAAGGCATTAACCTTGCCCTCTCGATCATTAATATCAGCACCAGTTCCTCCACTTGCACAGGTTAACAAAGTGATCAGTTAACTGCACTGAGGTGACACTGTGCCAAATTCGGGGTCTGGTCAACTCAAGAGTTTCAGGTCTGCATGGAAGAAATAATCTGAGGTAATACAAGAAAATGCGTGCGGAGTTTCCGAGTACATTTGGAGAGTTACAATGTTGTGGAATGTGCTGCCAGAGAGCCAAGTGGAAGCAAATTCTTTGACAATTTTCAAAAGAGAAATGGAGTAATACTTTAAAAGGCTCAATTTGCAAAATTGTGGGAGAACAGCAGGGGAGTGAATGAACTGGGTAACTCCTTCGAAAGACCAGGAGAGCTGCAATCGCCAAAAGATTTTGGAGTTAAAGCAGGAAGCCTTTAAAAAGTATGGGTAATCACCAGATTGCATTCTTTAGTTTGTTTTAATTCATTCATGGGATTGGTTTGTTGCTAGCATTTGTTGCCCGTCCAAAGACGAGTCTCTCCCCCAATTAGAAACATCCTTCCCTCGTCCACCCTGCAGAGTCCTCTTAGGATTTACTATGCCTCAATGGGATCACTTACTATTCTTCAAAACATCTAAATTCTTCACAGAATCAGGAACTCATGCCAGACAACGACCATAATCAGACAAAAGGGCTTTTTGGGCAAATTACTCAAAGCGTTGGTGCAAGAGTTAGATTTGGAGGAGGAGTGGCCTAAAGAAGAGGGTGTAGTTTGAGGGGGTGAGGGGGATGGGTGGGGGTAATGTGTGGGGAAGAGCGAACAGCCTCAGGATGGAATTCCAGAGTTAAGGACCTGAAGGCAACTTGAGGAAAGGAGAACAGTGGAGTGGGCACGAGACGCCAGTAGTGGAAGAACGGAAGACCCTGTGGTGAGCTGCAGGCCTGGAGGAGGTTGTGGGGACAGCATCAAGCGTGGGGTTATGGAGGAACAGGAACACAAGGAATGGGAATTTTAAATGTAGTGACTGGAACCAAGGCCAGGTGGATCTCACTGACCATAAGATTTTTGATTTGGGCTGTTAACCTGGACCAAGCAGGGAGCCCTGCTGACATATATGAGCCAGAGATTCAGACAGTCTCCTCGGTTCAGACACTGGCTCTGAGCTGGCTGGTTACAGCCCATGTACAGGGTGAATGTAAATAAAGGGTGACAGGATACCAGCCTCTGTGCATTTAGAATAGAATCTCTACAATGTGGAAACAGGCCCTTCGGCCCAACAAGTCCACACCAACCCTCTGAAGGGTAACCCACCCAGACCCATTCCCCTACCCTATATTTACCCCTGAGTAATGCACCTAACCTACACATCCCTGAACACTATGGGCAATTTAGCACAGCCAATTCACCTGACCTACACAACTTTGGACTGTGGAAGGAAACTGGAGTACCCGGAGGCAACCCAAGCAGACACGGGGAGAATGTGCAAACTCCGCAAGGACAGTCGCCAGAGGCTGGAATTGAACCAAGTCCCTGGTGCTGTGAGGCAGCAGTGCTAACCACTGAGTCAACATCCTGCCATTTCATTGAACTTGAGACGTTGATTGAGTGAGAGCTAACGCAGCCTGCTGAGAATGGAAACGTCATGTTGAGACTGGCCTAATTGATATCAATGTTCATGTCTCTCACTGGATGAGACAAAGCCTGCAACCTCACCAGACTGATCCCTGGGATGTCAAGGCCTACATGTGAAGAGGGACTGGTTTGGCTAGGACCATATTCACTGGAGTTGAGAAGAATGGGACGAGGGGTAGAATCTCACAAACCTATATAATTCTAACAGAACTAGCAGGAAGGCAGGAAGGATGTTCCCAATGTCCAGGGAGTACAGAACCAGGGGTCACAGTCGAAGGATATGGGGTAGGCTATTTAGGACTGAGATGAGGAGAAATTTCCTCACTCAGATGGTGGTGAGCCTGGGGAATTCTCTATCACAGAAAGTAACTGAAGCAAAACATTGTGTTTTTAAGAGGGAATTGGATATAGTTCTTGGAGTTAAAGGGATCAAAGAGTATGGGGAGAAAATGTGTTCAGTGGACTGAGTTGGATAGATCAGCCTTGATCATATTGAATGGTGGAGCAGGCTTGAAGGGCCGAATGGCCTACTCCTGCTCCTATTTTCTTTCTTTATAAATCAAACATCCTTTGCTCACTGTTGCAAGACCCTAGTCCAAGTGTTGCTCCATATCCTATTGAGAATTCATAGAATCCCTACAGTGCAGAAACAGGCTATCAAGTCCACACTGACCCCCAAAAAGCATCCCATCCAGACTCACACCTGTGACCCTGCATTTCCCATGGTCAATTCACCTAACCTGCACACTCTTAGGAAACCAGAGCACCCAGGGAAACCAGAGCACCCAGGGAAACCCATAAAGCTGCTCTAAGCTGGAATCGAACCAGGATCCCCAGCACTGTAAGGTAGCAGTGCTTGATGCCAAGCCATCAGTCCCAATTCACTGTCACTGAAGCTGCAGAATTGCTGCCTGAAGACACCATCCCTCCTGGATTATGAGGACAGATCCCAAAGGAGCATTTATCACTCAGCAATGAATGCTGCAGAAGGACAGGTTGATAGAGTGACATGAAACAGAGTGCGGGGAGCTTGTTTTGGAATGCAGATACTAGCATAGATCAGGTGGACTAAATGGCCTGTTTGCTCAGTAAATTCAAAGTAAGCACCTAACCAGTTCCTCCTCCCGGCTTTTAAAAGTCCAATCACCATTCGTGAAAAAAAAATCTAACTGTTCTTAAATTTCGGCAGTACAATGCGTCAATTATATTTAACATCTGAGAAACAAAATCAAATCTCGGCTCCCCTCTAATTTTTCACCCTCTTAGCCAAGCTCTTCCCGATGAATCTATATCACATTTGGCTTCATCCTGGAATTAAAAATGTACTTTTCAAAACAGAGGGAATAAATGAGAAAGCAGGTTCACATGTAGATTGTATTGCTGTCAACAATGGCAGTCTGTTTCTTGTTAGAAAGCTGAAACACCGCAAAGGAGATCAAATGGGCTACTTTATACCCACTACCATGGTCTCTTGGTGCCCAGGATAGGGCACACTTTGCCAACATGCCTTCTCCGGTAACCCTTCATTAAAGTAAATGAAACAGCTCCAAGGATATAATCACTAAGGAGCCACTCAACTATGACCACTAGCTAGCACAAGTCTTTCTCAAATGTTTGGCTTCTCGCATTAGCGAAACCCATTCGATCAGAACTCGCCATCTCCAGTGGCCAGGCATAAAGAATTCTGGTGACACGGCCAGACTGCAAGATACAGTTGTAGATGCAACTGGGCATCAAGCATCCAGTACCTGCGCTCCTCTCTGTCACACACCAAGTCTCAAAAACAGTGTGCAGAGACCTTGTAAGAACTCTGCAAGCAGAAAGGAAGCTACAAGGGTGAGTGGGTAAGGGCAACGGCAGAAATCCACCTTCAGCCGACGTACCAACCACATCGGAGCATACCAATTACAAGCAGGAGTAGACCACTCTGCCCCTCCAGTTTGCTCTGCCATTCTGTTAGATCATGGCTGATCTGATTACTCTATATTCCCGCCTACTTCTGATAACCTTTCACCCTTTGCTGAAGCAAGAATCCATCTACCTCTGCCTTCAAAATATTCATGAGGTGTTGGACTGGGGTGGACAATGTTAAAAATCACACTACACCAAGTTATAATCCAACAGGTTTATTTGAAAGCTCCTTCGTCAGGTAGCAGTGTTCCCAAAGCTTATACTTCCAAAATATTCAAAAACTCTACTTCCACCATGTTTGTGGGGAAGGTAGGGTCAAAAACTGATGAGAAAGAAAATTCCCCATATCTTAAAAATACGGGGTAGACCATTTAGGACAGAGATGAGGAGAAACTTCTTCACCCAGAGAGTGGTGGCTGTGTGGAATGCTCTGCCCCAGAGGGCAGTGGAGGCCCAGTCTCTGAATTCATTTAAGAAAGACTTGGATAGAGCTCTCAAAGATAGTGAAATCAAGGGTTATGGAGATAAGGCAGGAACAGAATACTGATTAGGAATGATCAGCCATGATTATATTGAATGGAGGTGCAGGCTCGAAGGGCTGAATGGCCTACTCCTGCACCTATTGTCTATTGTCTATCTTTGTTTTAAATGGGTGACCTTTGTTTTGAAACAGTGAACTGGAGTTTTAGATTCACTCACAAGAGGAAACATCCTCTCCACATCCACATTTTGTGAAAGAAACTGCTTTTATAGAATGGCGACCTTTAGTCCCAGCATGCAAAGGGGCAGCGAAACCTCTCTATCTTAGGCATTGAATGTTTCATGTGCATTGGCTGCAATGCCAGGGGTACAGATGTTTCTCCACAGCTCTGGACACTGGGTAAAGAACTCCCCCATTTTACTGAAAATGTTTACAGGACATACAACGAGTATTTTAAACATGAGGAAACCGGAAAGACAAAGGTGGCTACTATCTGTATCTAAGGTGTCTTCAATGGACTAGCATTGGATTTATGCTGGTTCAGACCTTCTAGAATCGACATTAATTTTTCAGACTGTTAGTCTGACTGACCTATATCTTGCTTAGAGAGATAGTATTCCCATTGTTTGTCAGAGGAGTATATTGCATATCATTTATTAAGTACAGGAGTTGGGAGGTCATGTTGCTACTGTACATGACGTCGGGGAGGTCACTTTTGTAGTACTGCATATAATTCTGGTTGCGCTTCTATAGGACAGCTGTTGTTAAACTTGAGAGAGTGCAGAAAAGATTTACAAGGATGTTGCTGGGACGGAAGGGTTTGAACTATAGGGAGAGGCTGAATAGGCTGGGGCTGTTTTCCCTGGAGCACCGGAAGCTGAGGGGTGACCTTATATAAGCTTATAAAATCACGAGGGGCATGGATAGGATGAATAGTTAAAGTATTTTTCCTAGATTGGGGAGTTCAAGACTAGAGGACACAGATTTAGATTAGATTCCCTACAGTGTGGAAACAGGCCCTTCGGCCAAACATGTTCACACCGACCCTCCGAACAGTAAACCACCCAGACCTATTTCTCTCTGACTAGTGCATCTAACACTGTAAAAACAATTACTGCAGATGCTGGAAACCAGATTTTGGATTAGTGGTGCTGGAAGAGCACAGAGATGCTGGAAACCAGATTTTGGATTAGTGGTGCTGGAAGAGCACAGCGGTTCAGGCAGCATCCGAGGAGCAGCAAAATCGATGTTTCGGGCAAAAGCCCTTGTGGGCAATTTACCTAACCTGCACATCTTTGGACTGTAGGAGGAAACCAGAGCACCCGGTGGAAACCCATGCAGACATGGGGAGCGAGGAGCAGCAAAATCGACGTTTCGGGCAAAAGCCCTTGTGGGCAATTTACCTAACCTGCACATCTTTGGACTGTAGGAGGAAACCAGAGCACCCGGTGGAAACCCATGCAGACATGGGGAGAATGTGCAAACTCCACACAGTCATCCAAAGCTGGAATCGAGCCTGGGTCCCTAGCAACGCGAGGCTACAGTGCTAACCATTGAGCCATCATGCCACTCTTGTTTAGCGCGAGGGGAAAGATTTAAAAAGGACCTGATGGATAACATTTTCATGCAGAGGATGGTGCGTATCTGGAACGAGCTGCCAGAGGAGATGGTGGAGACGGGTATAATTACAATATTTAATAGGCATCTAGATGGGTGCATGAACAGGAAGGGTTTAGAGGGATATGGGCCAAATGCTGGCAAGTAAGCCTAGGTCAGATCGGGACGTCTTGTCGGTGCGGATGACTGGACTGAAGGGTCAGTTTCCATGTTGTGCCTCTATGACATTATATAGATAAGTGGCAAAGATCCATCAAAAGGAATATTATGTAAGAAAGTGTGAAGTTGCTCAATTTGGCAGGAATTAAAAAGAAGCACATTATTGAAACAGTGAGAGACAGCAAAGCTCTGAGATGCAGGGGAATCTGGGTGGACTCGTGCATGAACCATAAAAGTTAGTGTACAGGTGTGGCAAGTATTCAGAAAATGAATAGAATGCCAAATCATGTCAAATTGACGATATTCCCCTTTATTAGAACTCAGCAACCACTAATCAATATTTGAGATGAACGTCCAACAGAGGAGACCGAACTGGATAGAAAGAAAGCTGTGTTAAAGAGCTGAAAGGTCATCAGCTAAACCAAAGCAAGTTCGACGCACTGATTTCACAAGTTTACCTGCTCAGCTGCAAAACCTGTGTAAAACATATTGACGTTTCTCGCAGTTCCTACGATACCTTTTCATAACGGGTCTCCATACAGATGAAGATGATGTAGGCTGTAATACAAGCCAGGCAGCCTTCAAAGTAGGATGTCCCACCGATTTTCTCTGCTTCAGCATAGTAGTTGTTCAAGGTCTTCACTGTGTCTTCAAAGTAGTGTCTTTCAACCTGAAATATCAACAAAGACATATAGTTGTAGGGGGGAAGCTCAATAACTCATGATGCATTCTCTCCTTAGGCAAATGTCAGCCACACAGAAAATACGGGATCTACTCCCAGTGAGGATCCATGAGGACCACGTGCCTCGGACCTTACTGTCTGATTTCCCCTCTCATGGTCTGACCTGCTGTGGAACCTACTGCCAGGAAGATTAGGTCCGAGTGGAACTGGCATAAAACAAGCAAAGCACAACCCCCCCCACCACCCCTGCACAAATAGCTGCTCTTTAGCAACTCTGTCTGATTCTTTAACCATCAACGACATCAACCCATCCAAGGAGGGCAGGCTACAACATAAAAACCAGAGGAGTTCTGCCACTCACAACAAGAGAACAAGTGCAGAGCTTTGTCTAAGACTGTATTTAATGTTGAAAAAAGACAGTGTCAAAGATACTTAATCTCTTACACCCATCAGGACAGATGCAAGAATGTTAAATCTCAAAGGGAACAACAATTTATACTGGATTGGAAAAGGATGCTAAGTGGTTGTCCATGCAATGCTGATTGGTGGAGATATTGCCATGGAGAATATACCAGGAAACTGCTGCTTCTCAATACTTTTGTTTAATTCAAAAACAACATAATAACTGGACAGTTTCTTTTGTCTGTTGAGGAGAGGTCCCTGTGTATAAATACATATAGCTCCCCATATCTGTGCCTCAGAATTGATTTTAAATTCACTGAGGGAATTTATTGCCCACAGTGAGAAGTTGGCCACTTCCCTGAATACAGTGGAATGGTTTGTCGGGCTGTTTCACAGAGCAGTTAAGAGGCAGCCACATTGCTGGGGACTGGAGTCACTTAAGGATTAGACTAAGGAGAGCACATGACCTGTCCCACTGGCCAATAGCAAACACAAATGGGACTTTCCGACAGTCCAGTGTTTCCACAGCCGCCGTTACTGGTTCTGGCTTTTTATTCCAGGTTTATTTAGAAAACTGAAATTAAATTCCCTCATCAGTTTTGAACCCAATGCACAGACAGCAGGAGTACATAAAGGGCCAGAAGATGTAGGAGCAGAAGTAAGTCATTCAGCCCATTGAATCTGCTCTGCCATTCAATGAGATCTTGCCGCTCTGATGATCCTCAACTCCACTCTCCTGTCTTTTCCCCATAACCTTGTGAGTCTCTTACTGATTAAAAATCTGCCCCTCTCAGCCTAACAACCCAATCTCAACAGCCCTCTACAGTAAAGAATTCCACAAATTCATTACCGTCAGAGAAGAAAATCCCTTTTAACTTGGCCTTAAGTGGGTGACCCTTTATGTGAGACGATGCCCTCTGGTTCCAGACTCTCACAAGGGGAAACAACCTTTCCACACCTACAAGTCCCCTAAGAGTCTTGTCTGTTTCAATAAGGTCGCTTCTTGTTCTTCTAAATGCCAATGAGTACAGGCCCAACCAATCAGCCTCTCCCTGTAAGACAGTTCATACCCAGGATCAGTCTAGTGAACCTTCTCTGGACAATCTCCAGTCGTTCCTCAGATATGTGGATCAAAAGTCATCACAGTATTCTAGCTGTGGTCTGACTAGCACAGAGTATAGTTTTAGCAGGACTTCCATATCTTTACAGATTAGAGTGGTGCTGGAAAAGCACAGCAGTTCAGGCAGCATCCGAGGAGCAGGAAAATCGACGTTTTGGGCAAAAGGCCTTCATCAGGAATTGAACTGCTGTGCTTTTCCAGCACCACTCTAATCCAGAATCTGGCTTCCAGCATCTGCAGTCATTGTTTTTACATTCCATATCTTTACACTTCAAGTCCCTGTGAAATAATCGGCAACAGTCTATTAGCGTTTCCTATTTCCCACTGAATGTGGACACTCTTTCTCAAGAGCAATTAGGGAAGGGTAATAAACACTGGCCCAGTCAGCAAAGCTCACAGCCCATAAATTAATCTGAAAAATCATCAAAGCCTCTATATATCTTCCGGACTAACATTCAGAGTCATACAGCAGGGAATCAGACCCTTTGGTCAAACATGCCACTCAATGACATCAGGCTGATCCTGATCATCCTCAATTCCACTCTCCTGTATTTTTCCCATACGTTCCCCAACCAAGTTTCCAAAATGAAACTAGTCCCATTTGCCTGCCTTTGGCCTATATCCATGCTATGTCAGAAGTTTCTCCTTACCCACAGCCCTGACTATTCCTAATTATGAAAAACCTATGTCTTCTGGCTATCAATCGCCTGCTAACTGAAAGAATGTCTCCTCACATAGCTTATCAAAATCCCTCATCACTTCAAACTCCTCTTTTGAATAATCCCATATCCTTTCATAATTTCAGCATCTTTCATCAAAGAAAACATCTATCAATTTTGTTCTGTGCCCAAATTATTGTTTGTGATTTTAAATTCTAATAGTAACATTGCGACTGCACTTCTTTGAGTCTATGTTTGTGGCCATCAGATTCAGATTGCTTGGAAAAATAAGAATTGGCAGGACATGAGACCTATTTAGCTCATTCCACTGTGCCATGGTAATGCAGAGGTTGTGTTATTGGATTAATAACCCACTCTTCAATTTCAGAGTCTTTCAGCCGCAGTTCAGAAAGGAAAGCCAGCCACGATTCCTGCCTCCTATCGAGAGTATTTAAAACAAAAACAAACTGAAACAAATTATCTGTTCAGCATGTCTAACATGTTTGTAACAGCGCAATTCTCCAACTTTATAATACAGCTTGGGAGTAATGAGCAAAGTGGATTTTAAAAGCTTCTCCCTTTAGGCTTGTGCCAAACTTTGTGGGGAGTATCACAGGATGGAATCAGTGGCAACCGGATGTGAAATTTTCGACGCCAACTCAAACATCGAGGCAAATTAGTGACCAAAGTGATGATTAAACAGAGGTCTGTCAGAGCAGCATTTGGCAGTAAAACCAAGGACCTCCAAGCCTTTGAAGTTTATGATCACAGCAAGGGATCCATTAGCTCCTCTGGGACTGAGAAAGATGTAACGAGTTAGTAGGGTTTTGCGAATTACTTTCAGGCTGATTAATTCGGACTGGATGTACAATGCTTTCAATCCTGGATTCAGGCAGTCATTGCTGTCTGCATCATCATACAATACAGGAGGGTCATCAATGAAGGAGCTCACCCCTTCAGAGGCACAGCAGTCACCACAGGGTCAACTCAAGTTGCACAATTTCAAAGTTGGAAGGTGCAAAGTCAATAGGACAGCTCCCGAAATGAGCTGTGTACAAGGTCATGAGGGAAACAGAAAGTGTGAGCCAGTGTGGTCTATGGTGGGGCGGGGGCGAGTGGGGTAATTGGATGGACCAGGATGTCTATTTGGCTTAGTTAAGAGATGATTTCTTAGCAGGGTTGGAGTGGCACAACTCTCTAATCCAGTTCCCTGGCCAGAGGATTCCAAAGATCCCATGAGCTAAACACCATTGGATGTGGAATGCGTAGGTCAGTCGCTGTAGGCCATAGGAGTTGGGGGGTGGAGTGGGTATGGTGTGTTTAGAGGGTGATGCATTGAGGTCTGGACCTTGCCCGCACTTACTAGGTTATATGGTTACAAACCCTCCCGGTTTCCCACTCTCCACATCACAGGGAGTGGAAAGTAATGGGGGCTAGACACAGAACCCACTCTCTCATACTATCCCATCATATCTTTTCTATCTCTATCTACTACATCAGATTATTTTATTATCCCACACCCCTCAATCAGCTCATTGCTTAATCTTTAACGATTTTCCACCCCTCTCCCTCCAACACTAATGCGGACCAAGGGACAGGGGCCAATTTTATCTACATTCCTACAGCAATGACTAATTACCCAAGCAGAGGCCAAGAATTAGAGGGCCAATTATAGGGATTCTCGAACAGAACTGAATCAGTGTTCAGACATAGTTTTTTCACAACTCATTCACAGGACATGGGCACTGCTGACTCGACCAGCATGTATTGCCCATCCCTAATTGCCCTGAAGGCAGTTAAGAGTCAACCACATTGCTGTGGGTCTGGAGTCCCATGTTGGCCAAACCAGGGCAGGATGGCAGTTTCCTTCCCTAAAGGACATCAATGAACCAGATGGGTATTTCTCCTGACAACTAATTCATCGCTATCATCAGACTCTTAAATCCAAGTACTTATTGAATTCAAATTCCACCATGTGCTGTGGCCAGGATATGACCCCCAGAACATTACCTTGGTTTCTGGATGAACAGAACCACTAGGTCATCACCTCCTTTAGGATCACATTTGTGATGTAGGATGGAGGGACCACTCACTGGACCAGCATGTATCTCCTACCCAGTTGCTCTTGGATACAACAGTATGGCTTGTTAGCCCATTCAAGAGGCCAGTTAACAATCAAACATATTGCTGTGGATTTGGTGTCACATGTCAGCCAGATCAGGCAAGAGCACATTTCCTTCCTGAAACGAACCAGATGCGTTTGTTTTGATGATCAACACTGTGCTCATGGTCATCTGTTATTTTCAGATTTTTCTTTATTGCATTCAAGTTTCACCATCTGCCTCGGTGGAATTCAAACCGCGTCAACAGGACATTGTCATGCTCTGAGTGACTAGTCTACCAACAATATGCTCACTTTTTTTGTTCTGCCTGGGTAACCAGTCTGTCTCTGCTCAACATGACCCAGTTCTCTGTGCTGAAATGGAACACAAGTGTTGTTGTTCTGAAGGTTTCAGAGAAGTATCAAGATGTAAAAGGAACTTTTCTCTGCCAGCCATCAACACATTCACAACTACAATGCGAGCTACTATCCTTTTGCGATTCCCAATGGACCAATCATTAATTTGTTTTTATCAGTGAACATCCCTTATGATGGAGGGAAGGTCATTGATGAAGCAGCTGAAGATGGTTGGGCCAAGGACACTTCCCTGAGAGACTCCTGCAGAGATGTTCTGGAGCTGAAAAGACTGACCTCCAACAACCATCTTCCTCTCTACCAGGTATGACTCCAACTGCTGGAGAGATTCTTCCCTGATATCCATTGATTCCAGTTTTGCCAGGGGTCCTTGAACCACACTCAATCAAATACAGCCTTGATGTCAAGGGCTGTCACTCTCCCCTCATCTCTGCAATTCAGCTCTTTTGTCCATGTTTAAACCAAGGCTGTAGTGAGGTCAGGAGCTGAGTGGCCCTGGCGGGACCCAAACTGGACATCACTGAGCAGGTTAATGCTGATAAACTAGGGTGCTGCTTGATAGCAATTAGATTAGATTAGATTACTTACAGTGTGGAAACAGGCCCTTTGGCCCAACAAGTCCACACCGCCCCGCCGAAGCGCAACCGACCCGACCCCCACACCGCCCCGCCGAAGCGCAACCGACCCATACCCCTACATTTACCCCTTACCTAACAGTACGGGCTGTTTAGCATGGCCAATTCACCTAACCTGCACATCTTTGGACTGTGGGAGGAAACCGGAGCACCTGGAGGAAACCCACGCAGACACGGGGAGAATGTGCAAACTCCACACAGTCAGTCGCCAGAGGCGGGAATTGAACCCGGGTCTCTAACGCTGTGAGGCAGCAGTGATAACCACTGTGCCACCGTGCCGCCCACGGTGTTGATGACACCTTCTATCAGTTTACTCATGATCGAGAGTAGACCTGGTAACTGGCTGGGTTGGGCTTGGCCTACATTTTGTGTATTGGACATAGAGGAGCAGTTTTCCACAATGTCAGGTGGATGCCAGTGTTGTAACAGTACTGGAACAACCTTGGCTAAGGGAGCAGAAAGCTCTGGAACACAAGTCCTCAGTCCTGTTTCCAGAATGCTGTCAGGGCCCATCGCCTTTTCAGTATCCAATGCCTCCAATTATTTCTGGATGGCACATGGAATAAATCAAATTGGCCGAAAACTGACATCTGTGATGCTGGGGTGTACTGGAGAAGGTCAAGATGGAGGCCTCTGCAAATGGGAACTGAAAACATTAACCTACCCGACTCTCCAACTCTGGCGGAAACTTGGTTTGAAACTGGCACAGGATGCCATCTGTGTAATCTCTCTGGATGAAGACTTTTGTTGCCAACGAGGCACTCTGCCGTAACTCCTGAAGATTGTGAACCTGGAGGGGAGGGAAGCAAATCGGACCGTGAAGATATTGCAGGGCTCCAGGGCCAAATCCACAGATGGAGGCTCATTGGTAAATTACACAAGAGTTCCTGGTGTAGTATTAAAAGATTAAATTGTGCTACCTCTCTGGACATTAATGTAATATTAAAGGGTTAAAATGTACTGGCTTTCTCCAGATGCTGAACATTCTGGAAGTGGGTGGGGATGACAGCCAGGCAGGAATGCGGATGACTCCCACTCCATTTAGACAGTCATTTGCTACCACTCCCCTACTGTTATCTAATTAAACTCTCATTCAGTCCCTTCCATTCAGAAATACTTTCATGGCCAATCAGGTTTGTTTGCGTGATCATCCCCGATACTGAAGCATATTATACCTGCATTGTCTGGGGAAGTAGCGGAGCCAGACCTTGTTTGCAGGGCTGTCCCAAAGCTAGGACATATCACACCTACATTGTCTTGGGGAATCACTGAGTCATGAAATCGTTTGCATAATGATCCCCTGGATTAGGGCATTTGCATTTTCATTATCTCCGAGGATGACCTCATCCTACCATTGTACCTGAGGTAACATGTGGTTATGGGGGTGGGGGGGTGCGAGAGTGGCCGGAGTATCTGTGAGCATTACCAGCTGACCTGTATAAAGGGGATGTGTTTCCTTTATTCGGGACCTCATTTTGACTTGACCGGCAAAGAGTCTCAAAGGGGTCACCTAGCTTGTACAGGCTTTAATAAACTTTGCCTGTTTGCAGAAGTTGGTGTGTGTGAATTGCATCTCGTGTGTGAAACCTCAGGAAAAGAACCTAACACTAGTACCAACTGAGACACAGTTGGCACATGTTTGTAAGATCAAAGGCCTTGCAAAAGATCAACCTCTGCCCTAACCCGTTGAACCTATGTTTTTTTAAAATCTATACATAAACCTGTTCAGAGACACAATTCTGGAGCAGGCAGGACTTCAACCCAGGCCTCCTGTCTCAGAGGTAGGGATACTACCACAGCACCACAAGCATTCTCATCGAACCTGTTTGTTTACCTAAAGATAAATAGAATCTCAGCCTTGCTTTTGTTTTATCCCTGTCAGCTCTTCCAAATTCCCCCAACAGCAGATGGCATTACCTTTTGGAACAAATACTCAGCCACATCTGCAGAGAGAGGAGCCGGGCCTACTTTCAGGTCAGTGAGTTAACATCACATGCCCTTCCTTTCTCTCTCCACTGGTTACTGTCTGACCGAATGAGTATTCCCACAATTTTTATGCTTATTTCCAGCATTGGCTGTATTTCGCTCTTCCCTTTCTTTTTGAAAGGTTTGAAGGAAGGGCAAGCAAGAGAGAGAGGGAGGAGGGGGAGACAGAGACAGAGGGAGAGAAAGAGGGGGAGAGAGAGAGAGACAGGGTGAGAGAGGGAGGAGAGAGAGAGAGAGAGAGAGAGAGAGAGACAGACAGAAAAGAAGAGACAGACAGAAAGAGATGGGGGGGGAAGAGAGAGAGATAGAAAGAGTGAGAGGGAGAGAGGGAGAGATAGAGAGAGAAAAGGCGATAGGAGTTGGGACATTATGTTGAGGTTGTACAGGACATTGGTGAGGCCTCTTCTGGAATACTGTGTCTAGTTCTGCTTGCCCAGCTATAGGAAGGATATTATTAAGCTGAAGAGGGTTTGGAAGAGATTTACCAGCATGTGGCCAGGTATGGAAGGTTTGAGTTATAAAGAAAGGCTGGATATAGAACATAGAACATAGGCATAGAACAATACATCACAGAACAGGCCCTTCGGCCCACGATGTTGTGCCGAACATTTGTCCTAGCTTAAGCACCCATCCATGTACCTATCCAATTGCCGCTTAAAGGTCACCAATGATTCTGACTCTACCACTCCCACAGGCAGCACATTCCATGCCCCCACCACTCTCTGGGTAAAGAACCTACCCCTGACATCCCCCCATACCTTCCACCCTTCACCTTAAATTTATGTCTCCTTGTAACACTCTGTTGTACCCGGGGAAAAAGTCTCTGACTGTCTACACTATCTATTCCCCTGATCATCTTATAAACCTCTATCAAGTCACCCCTCATCCTTCGCCGTTCCAACAAGAAAAGGCCTAGCACTCTCAACCTATCCTCGTACGACCTATTCTCCATTCCAGGCAAAATCCTGGTAAATCTTCTCTGCACCCTCTCCAAAGCTTCCACACCTTTCCTAAAGTGAGGTGACCAGAACTGCACACAGTACTCCAAATGTGACCTAACCAAAGTCCTGTACAACTGCAACATCACTTCACGACTCTTGAATTCAAGAGTCTGCTAATGAACGATAATACTCCATAGGCCTTCTTACAAACTCTATCCACCTGAGTGGCAACCTTCAAAGATCTATGTACATAGACCCCAAGATCCCTCTGTTCCTCCACCTGACTAAGAACCCTACCATTAACCCTGAATTCCGCATTCTTATTTGTTCTTCCAAAATGGACAACCTCACACTTGGCAGGATTGAACTCCATCTGCCACTCCTCAGCCCAGCTCTGCATCATATCTAAGTCCCTCTGCAGCCAACAACAGCCCTCCTCACTGTCCACAACTCCACCTATCTTCGTATCATCTGCAAATTTACTGACCCACCCTTCGACTCCCTCATCTAAGTCATTAATAAAAATTACAAACAGCAGAGGACCCAGAACTGATCCCTGCGGAACTCCACTTGTAACTGGGCTCCAGGCTGAATATTTACAATCTACCACCACTCTCTGCCTTCGACCGGTTAGCCAGTTTTCTATCCAATTGGCCAAATTTCCCTCTATCCCATGCCTCCTGACTTTCCGCATAAGATCCTGACTTTCCGCATAAGAAAGCATTCCCTCACACAGTGAGGGAATGCTGTCGTTTTTTGTGCACAGCACGTTCCCACATGGGGAGGGAATGCTGTAGTAGTTTGTGCACAGCATGATCCCACAGTGAGGGAATGGTGTAGTAGCTTGTGCACAG
>NC_057731.1:48411114-48434776 GCF_004010195.1 Chiloscyllium plagiosum | reverse complement strand
AGCAAACCTACCTCCCAGGATATTGGTGCCCTTCTGGTTCAGGTGCAACCCGTCCTGCTTGTACAGGTCCCACCTTCCCCAGAATGCAGTCCAATTGTCCAAATACCTGAAGCCCTCCCTCCTACACCATCCTTGCAGCCATGTATTTTTTAGATTACATTACATTACATTGTGGAAACAGGCCCTTCGGCCCAACAAGTCCACACCGACCCACCGAAGTGTAACCCACCCATACCCCTATATTTACCCCTTACCTAACACTACGGGCAATTTAGTATGGCCAATTCACCTAACCTGCACATCTTTGGATTGTGGGAGGAAACCGGAGCACCCGGAGAAAACCCACTCAGACACGGGGAGAACGTGCAAACTCCACACAGTCAGTTGCCTGAGGCGGGAATTGAACCCGGGTCTCTGGCGCTGTGAGGCAGCAGTGCTAACCACTGTGCCACCGTGCCGCCCATAGTGCAGTGTTCCGCGTTCCAACTTCACTTCCACCCAGCTCCCGCCGCTCTCTGCTGCAAAAAGATATGCTGGGACTATTTTCACTGGAGCGTAGGAGGTTGAGAGGTGACCTGATAGAAGCTTATAAACTCATGAGGGGTCTAGATAGTGTGCAACTGCACTCTCTCCCTATTCCTTGCCTCACGTGGCACCGACAACAACCCAGAGATGACGACTCTGTCCATCCCAGCTTTTAGCTTCCAGCCTAACTCCCTGAGTTCCTGAATAACCTCCCCACCCCTCTTCCTACCTATGTCGTTGGTGCCAATGTGCACCACGACTTCTGGCTGCACACCCTCCCCCTTAAGGATTCTGAAGACACGGTCCGAGATGTCTCCGACCCTGGCAACCGGGAGGCAACAAACCAACCGAGAGTCTCGCCCATGTCCACAGAACCGCCTGTCCGTCCCTCTAACTAAAGAGTCTCCTATAACTAGCGCTCTCCTCCTCGCCCCTTTCCCTTCTGAGCCTCAGAGCTGGACCTCGTGCCAGAGACCCGGTCACTGCAGCTTACCCCTGCTAGGCCGTCCCCCCCAAACAGTATCCAAAGCGGTATACTTATTGTTGAAGGGAACGACCACAGGGGATCCCTGCACTGCCTGCTTCCTCCCCTTCCCACCTCTAACTGTTACCCAGCTACCTCTGTTCTCTGGCGTAACTATGTCCCTGTAGCTTCTATCTATCACCTCTCAGCCTCTCAAATAATCCTCAGTTCATCCAACTCCAGCTCCAGTTCCCTAATGCGGTCTGTGAGGAGCTGGAGCTGGCTGCACTTCCTGCAGATGAAGTCAGCAGGAGCATCTGTGGTCACCCCTACCTCAAACATCCTGCGGAAGGAACATTCCACTGCCTGTGCTGCCATAACTCTACACTTAGTCTCCAAAACAAGAACACTAAGTAGCTTACCTTTTTTTTAGGTTAGAGGAGGAGGGAGTGTAGTGTCTCGGGTTCCTTCTCCACTCAAATAACAATCACTTACCTTCCCGACCGGCTTTGCGCTCCGACTTCACTTCCGCCCAGCTCCCGCCACTCTCTGCTGCAAAAAGATACTTTGGGTCTATTTTCACTGGAGCGTAGGAGGTTGAGAGGTGACCTGATAGAAGCTTATAAACTCATGAGGGGTCTAGATAGTGTTGATGGTAGTTGCCTTTTCCCTAGGCTGGGGTATTTCAAGACCGGGGACACATTTTTAAGGTGACAGGAGACAGATTTTAAAAAGACATGAGGCATTTTTTATTGCACAGAGGGTGGTTCGAGTGTGGAATGAACTTCCTGAGGAAGTAGAGGGTGTGGGAACAATTACAATGTTTAAAAGACATTTGGATGGATAACAGAACATAGAACAGTACAGCACAGAACAGGCCCTTCAGCCCACGATGTTGTGCCGACCATTGATCCCCATGTGAGGTAAACCTAATGTACGAACCCTCAAATTTCTGTGACCATATACATGTCCAGCAGTCTCTTAAATATCCCCAATGACTTCGCTTCCACAACTGCTCCTGGCAACACATTCCATGCTCTCACAACTCTCTGCGTAAAGAACCCGCCTCTGACATCCCCTCTATACTTTCCGCCAAACAGCTTAAAACTATGACCCCTCATGTTAACAATTTCTGCTCTGGGAAAAACTCTATCTATGCCTCTCTTTATCTTGAACACCTCAATTAGGTCCCCTCTCTTCCTTCTTTTTTCCAATGAAAAAAGTCCGAGTTCAGTCAACCTCTCTTGGTAAGATAAGCCCTCCATTCCAGGCAGCATCCTGGTAAACCTCCTCTGAACCCTCTCCAAAGCATCCACATCTTTCCTATAATAGAACTGGACACAGTATTCCAAGTGCGGTCTAACCAAAGTTTTATAGAGCTGCAACAAGATCTCACGGCTCTTAAACTCAATCCCCCTGTTAATGAAAGCTAAAACACCATATGCTTTCTTAATAACCCTGTCCACTTGGGTGGCAATGAATAGGAAAGAGTTGGAAGGATACAGGCCAGGAGCAGGCAGGTGGAACTAGTTTACTTTGGAATTATGGTCGGCATGGACTGGTTGGGCCAAAGGGTCTGTTTCTGTGCTGCAACACTCAATGACTGTAGGTCCCTGACTCTAACAACTGACAGGATGCCATGGTCTCCTCATGCCATCATTTCACCGCTGCTCATTGAACAGTGGCTTTACTCCTTTCATTTGCAGGTTACATTGTTAGATTACACCTAGAATATGGTGAACAATTTTGGCCCTCTTACCCAAGGAAACACATCCTAGATTTGGAGGCAGTCTGAAGAACACTCACTAGGTTCAACCCAGGAGGGACTGTCTTATGACAAGAGCTTGAGTAGGTTGGGCAGATACTCTTTCAAGTTTAGAAGTGCAAGAGGTGATCTTACAGAAACATTGAAGATTCTCAGGACAGATATGGAGAGGTTGTTTCTGCTTGTGGGAGAATCTAGGAGCTGAGGGCATAATTTCAGAATAAGGGATTGTCCATTTAGGACAGAGATGAGAATGGATTGTTTTTTCAGAGGGTAGCAAATTCTTTACCGCAGAGGGCTGTAGAGGGTGTGATATTAAATACATGCAAGGCTGAGTCACAGAGATTTTTATCAGTAAAGGAATGAAGGATTATAAGAAAAAAAGCAATAGTTAGGGGAGTTGAGGATTACCAGATTGGGGAGGCAATGACACAGTGGTATTATTGCTGGACTGTTAATCCAGAGACCCAGGTAATGATCTGGGGACCTAGTTCAAATCCTGCCATGGCAAATAGTGGAAATTGTATTCAATACATATCTAGAATTAAGGATTTAATAATGACCATGAGTCCATCGTCGGAAAAACCCATCTGGTTCACTAGTGTCCTCTAAGGCAGGAAACTGCCATCTTTACCTGGTCTAGCCCACATGTGACTCCAGACCCACAGCAATGTGGTTGACTCTTAACTGCCCATGGGCAATAAATGCTGGTCTAGTCAGCATTGCGCTCATCCTGTGAATAAACTTTTTAAAAAGCCTAGCCCATGGTCTCGTTGATCAGACTCGATGGGCTAACTGGTCGACTTCTGCTCCTAGGCCAAAGTGAGGACTGCAGATGCTGGAGATCAGAGTGGGAATGGAAAAGCACAGCAGGTCAGGCAGCATCCGAGAAATGGGAAAATAGACGTTTCCTGATTAAGGGCTTTTGCCCGAAATGTCGATTTTCCTACTTCTTGGATGCTGCCTGACCTGCTGTGCTTTTCCAGCACCACTCTAATCCCTACTTCTGCTCCTATGACTAATGGTCTCTTTGGGGAGACGGCAGTGTCCTGTTAGTGGAGAATACCATGGTGTGTGCAGCACCTGCATCATTGAGGATTCTTGACAGGTTTGTCCACCAGCTCCCGAAGCTCTGGTCTCACACGTTGACCAGCAAGCCCAAAGTAGACTTGCTGAATTCATAAACACTGGTAGGAAGCCCTGTTCCCATTAGCATAACCAACTGGCTAGGAATCTCTGTGGGATCATGATGTTCACTAATGGCCTTCAATTTTCCTTACAAAATCCAATCCCTGCTCTGCGATTCTTTCCTGTATGAAGGCAGGTCAAGACCCAAATAAAGATGAATATATCTTTGCGGAATACTTCTACACAAGTCACTCACATTATTCAATATATAAGTCTTTAAATGTTAAATAGAAATAGCCAGGTTAAATATTGCAGACAATTTAAATCCGCATGGGAGATTAACTTTCAGAATGAAATGTGCAACAAGATACTAAACTAAAACCTCCATCTCAGATTTAACCATTGGATGGGTGCCTGAGGAAAGTTTCCTTGCTGTACAATTAAAGTAAGGGATTCTTTTGCTGGTAATTGCCTTTAAAGTAGGTGAAATATTTCCGAACATAATTACAAAAATAGATTCCTTTTTCAATTAGTTGCAGCCTTGGTGAAATAAATACCAGTCATGGTTCAGTGGGTGTTACCCTCACCTGAGTCAGGAGTTCATGGTTGCAAATCTAACAACAGAAGCTTGAGCCCATTACCTGGGAAATGAGAAACCCTGGATGGTGCTGTGTGCAAGAGAAGATTTTAAACTGAGACCCTGTCTACGCTTACAGATGTTCAGAAAAGGTTATGCAGCACCATGCTGAAGGACAGTAAGGGAACTATCCCCCGTATTCCAGGGCTGACATCTATCTCTCCCTAAAATGAATGATTTGGTCATTATTACATAGCCATTTGTGGGATCTTGCTGTGCACAACCGGCTGACTCAACTCCCAACAGTAGAACAGTCGCTTCGTTCCAAAGCCACATTACCGGCTGCAAAGTCCTTTTGGAACATCCTGAGTTTTTAAAATCAGTTCCATAATTACAATTTCTTTCTTTTTAAGAAATTTTACTCCGCCTCCACCAGATTTCTCCAGACTAAGGAGAATGGCCAGTATTTGGCATGGCCTAATCATGGTCTCCTGGTTTACTGTGTTCTGTTCTCCCCTCTTCTTCCTTCCAATCTTGGTGCTGACTTGTAATATTGGACTTCATTCAGAATCACAGAGGGGTTACAGGGCAGGAGTCCATTCAGCCCACTGTCTCTGTACTGGCTCTCCAAATGTGTAATACACCTTGCGTTACTCCCCATCCTTTCCCTGCATTTTATTCCATCTTTGACAACAGTCTCATTCACTTTTTAAATCCTTGACTGAATCTGCCTCCACCACACTCTCAGGCACTGCATTTCAGATCCTAACCACTCTTTGCAGGCTCAGTCCTTGAGTACATCCATGACAAAAGCTGAAGGATTTATAGATGTTAAAGATATCAAGGAATACAAGAAAAGCACTGGGCTAATGGAGCCATGGTAAAAAACCAAATGAGGCACTCAGGAGGGCACTGGATAATTATTTGGAGTAACAGTGTGTGAGGGCATGGGGGAAAAGCAGGAGACTTGCACTGGGGAATGATCTCATTTGAAAAGCCAGTGCAAGCATAATGCCTGAATAGCCTCCTTCACGCTGTAACAATTCTGTGATCAGTGATGTTCTGGTTGAAAGGTGGAACAGGAAATGAAGGTCGAATGGCCTACAGCAGCTCCTATTTCCATGTTGAGTGTTGGGTGCTGGAAAAGCACAGCAGATCAGGCAGCATCCGAGGAAACGGAGAATCTACGTTTTGGGCCAAAGCCCTTCATCAGGAATGAAGCTCCCTCCCCACCCCTATCCACTTTCCGTGAAGACCATTCCCTCCGCGACTCCCTTGTCAGGTCCACGCCCCCCAACAACCACCCTCCCCTCCCTGCACCTTCCCCTGCCACTGCCACCATCCTCACAAGCCTCATTCCTGATGAAAGACTCTTGCCCGAAACGTCGATTCTCCTGCTCCTTGGATGCTGCCTGACCTGCTGTGCTTTCCCAGCACCACACCAGCATCTGCAGTCCTCACTTTCACCTAAATCTACATTCCCCATCTCACAAGGGTCTACAGTTCCTAAATCTCTCCCCCCCAATCAGGGCTTTTCCTCACCTCACGTCTGGGTCAGTTGAGTCTGATCCAATAACTCCATTAGCATTGTATCATGAGAGGGGCAAATAAACGGAGATGGACAAAGATATGTTTTTAAAATGGTATACCTGGCAAAGCAAATCAGATATATCATTTTTCTTTCTGTACTTTTGATACAGGGCAAGCCAACTATACCTTCATTTTCAAACCAGCTGATGTGCCAGTACGGGCAGCATCCGAGGAGCAGGAGAATCGATGTTTCGAGCATCAGCTCTTGCTCAAAACGTCAACTCTCCTGCTCCTTGGATGCAGTCTGATCAGCTGTGCTTTTCCAACACACTTTTTTTGACTCTGATCTCCAGCATCTACTTATGTGCCAACACTGTAGATATGTCAAAAGCAGAAATTCCTCCTCAGGAAGTCACTTAAGGATAAATATTTGAGCTAAGGTACCATCTCACTGAGGCAATGAGGACTGCACTGCCAACACTTAAAGCTTAAAACAGCAGCTGCTACAACATTTGCTATTTATTACCAAACACAATTTTTGGAACATCTTTTTATCACTAAAGTCTGAATGCTACGCTCCCCATGAATCACATGCTCCTGTAACAGAGTACATAGGTCATGTAAATCTGGCCTTTGTTCTTGAAACAATCCTCTTGTCCGTCTCTCTCTTTCCAGCCCTTTGTAAGCAGCAGCTGTTGTGTTTTTTTTGAAAGAGAGGAAATGCGTGATTAGCGCTGAAGACAGGCAATTTCATTATATGTGTACAGCAATATATTCGGGCCCATCAGGGAATAATGATCCGACCTATGAATGAAATAAAATGCTTTTTGCTCCCGTAAATAAATGCACAATTGTGCAAAACGGATACATTTCTTACTTTTTCAAGAAAATGTGCAAAACCTAAAATGCAATCACAACGTGCAGGTTTGGCTATCGTCATGTGCATGATGTTGGACTGTCCAGACAGGCCGCGTTTTGTACTCGGTCCCCAACAAGAGGGGCAAGATTTGGGATTCCCTCGTTAAAAGAGATCTTGTCTCTTTCTTTCTCTCTCTCCCACTCCTCCAAACCTGTATTTGCAGCAATGCAATAGGATGTCCCCTTTGCTTCCCGATGTTATTTTTTATTTCTCGCCCCACCCTCGCCAATACGAATGTGCATTTCCCCCTTCCCCGGGTCTGGGGGCTTGAGAGGTTGCATTGAAGTGAATGCACGGCCCAGCGAATGTCTCCCTTACCTCGGCCATCTCCACAGCGCGATGCCCGGGCCGACGGCCGCTTACGCTGCTCGCCCTGCGCCACCGCCTCCGGCTTGATTGACAGGGCACCCGCTGTCAAAGGGACTCGGTCGCCCCGGCAACCGCCGCTGATTGACAGCTGCCGCTGGACCTTCCAGGGGATTGCCCCATCCGTCACCCAGGCAACCAACGCTGATTGACAGCTGCCGCTGGACCTGCCAGGGGATTCCCCCCATCCGAAATCCCTCGGTATCAGTAGCGGGCCATTGCAACATGGGGTGGCCTTCACAATTGCAAAACCCCCTACCTGGAGAAAAATTATTTTTGCAATGTATGTAACTCCTGGTGCATCTTGTGGAGACAGTGAGGACTGCAGATGCTGGAAATCAGAGTCTATAGATGTGGAGCTGGAAAAGCACAGCAGATCAGGCAGCATCCCAGGACCAAGGAAGTTAACGTTTCGGGAGAAACCTTTCATCAGGACTCACTGAAGAAGGGTTTCCACCCAAAACGTTGACTTTCCTGCTCCTCAGCTGCTGTCTGATCTGCTGTGCTCTTCCAGCTCCACATCTATTGACTCCCACATTTGTGAGCATGATTTGGATGAGAATATAGAAGGAATGGTTAGCACGTTTGCAGACAACACCAAAATTAGTGGCATTGTCGACAGCGAAGACGGTTTTCTAAGATTGCCAAGGGATTTTCATCAAATGGGCCAATGGCCTGAAAAATGGCAGGTGGAGTTCAATCTGGATAAATGCGAGGTATTGCATTTTAGTACAAATGAGGATCGGCTTTATACAATTAATGGTAGGACCTTAAGTAGTGTTGTAGAACAGATAGACCTAGGAGTTCCTGAACATAATTCTTTGAAGTTTGTGTCGCACATAGACAGGATGGGTAAAAAGTTGTTTGGCACGCTTGCCTCATTGCTCAGTCCTTTGAGTGTAGGAGTGGGGGAAGTCATGTTGAGGTTGGACAGGACATTAGTGAAGGCTTCTTCTGGAATACTGTGTCACCCAGATATAGTAAGGATATTATGAAGCTGTAAATGGATCTAAAGAGAATTACCAGGATGTTGCCGGGTATGGAAGGTTTGAGTTATAAAGAAAGGTTGAGACTTTTTTTCACTGGAGCATAGGAGGTTGAGAAGTGACCTTTTAGAAGGTCACAAAATAATGAGAGCTATTGATAGAGTTAATAATAATTGTCTTTTTCCTAGGAGGGGAGAATTCAAGACTAGGGGGCACATTTTTAAGGTGAGAAGAGAGAGATTTAAAAAAAACATGAGGGCCAAATTCTTTACATAGAGAGTGGCTGGCATGTGGATGAACTTCCTGAGGAAGTGGTGGATGTGGGTACAATTATAATGTTTAAATGACATTTGGATAAGTACATGAATAGGAAAGGTTTGGAGGGATATGGGCCAGGAGCAGGCAGGTGGGATTAGTTTATTTCGGGATTATGTTCGGTGTGGACTGGTTGGACAGAAGCCGATCCTCATTTGTACTAAGTGCAGACACTGTATGACTCAAATGAGGTCCACCACTGTGCAGTATATGTAATTGATTGCTTTTGCAGACATCAAGATATTACCAAGAACTGTGAGTTCATGAGGCAGCGATTCAGACCATCCTGCCCATCAGACCTGTGCCAGCGTTTCGAAAGAAGTGTCCAATTAGTCTCACTTGACGGCCTTTTCCCATGCCCCTGCCGATTTAGTCCCTTCCAGAACCATCATGATGGAATCAGCTTCCACTTCCCTTCCAGCCAGCATAGTCCGGATTTCAACAATACACTCCAAAAAAAATTTCTTTCTTCACCCGAAATCTGTGTCCCCTGGTTTAATGAACCTGGGTCATCATCCTGGAAATCCCTAACAGCACAGTCCAGTCTCAGTGGCTTAAGAAGCCTGCTCACCACCACTGCTTCAAGGTCCATGAGGGATGGGCAATAACTGGTGAGGGAAGAAGATTGAGAGTAACCTCTTTGCTTTCCCACATGATCAATATATACATATTACTTCAAAACGACTTCAGCCTTACAGGTTATTGTACATCGTCCTCCCAATGCAATCCAACCCCTTACAATGGACAGATACTTCAAAGATCTGGTGATCAATATTAATCCTTTCTAGTACTGAGGTGGACCCTGTCCCTCATACACATAGAGGAGATTCATATGCCTTCATACTCACTGAATTCAAAGTCAGGAGTGGAGTAGAGTTTATTTCTTAGCTTAAGGAACACAAACGCATTATCTGCTTCACCACTTCACAGCCTCAAGGTCTGAATGTTGGATTCCGTAACTTCAGAAACTGACCGCGTTTTGTCTGTTCTCTCTGTCCTCTCCTCCACAGCCTTTTCTTTTTTGGTGTCTTGTTTACTTTGCTCTTAGTAAAGAGGATCCATTCTTTCCCTTCCAGAACTTAATTTAAGATCTCTTTCTCCAAAGCAAATCTTAGCAGCATTTATACACTTAATGGTAAGGTTCCAGGGAGTGTTGCTGAACGAAGAGACCTTGGAGTGCAGGTTCATAGTCACTTGAAAGTGGAGTCGCAGGTAGATAGGATAGTGAAGAAGGCATTTGGTATGCTTTCCTTTATTGGTCAGAGTATTGAGTACAGGAGTTGGGAGGTCATGTTGTAGCTGTACAGGACATTGATTAGGCCACTTTTGGAATATTGCGTGCAATTCTGGTCTCCGTCCTATCGGAAGGATATTGTGAAATTTGAAAGGTTTCAGAGAAGATTTACAAGGATGTTGCCAGGGTTAGAGGATTTGAGCTACAGGGAGAGGTTGGATAGGCTAGGGCTGTTTTCCCTGGAGCATTGGAGGTTGAGGGGTGACCTTATAGAGGTTTATAAAATCATGAGGGGCATGGATAGGATAAATAGGCAAAGTCTTTTCCCTGGGGTGGGGGAGTCCAGAACTCGAGGGTATAGGTTTAAGACCATAAGACCACAAGACATAGGAGTGGAAGGAAGGCCATTCGGCCCATTGAGTCCACGCCACCATTTAATCATGGCTGATGGGTATTTCAGCTCCAATTACCCACACTCTCTCTGTAGCCCTTAATTCCTCGCGAGATCAAGAAATTATCAATCTCCGCCTTGAAAACATTTAACATCCTGGTCTCCACTGCACTCCATGGCAGTGAATTCCACAGGCCCACCACTCTCTGGCTGAAGAAATGTCTCCTCATTTCTGTTCTAAATTGACCCCCTCTAATTCTAGTCTCCACGGGTCCTAGTGACCACCCTTTCTAAGCCATCTTGTAAGTTTCTATTAGATCTCCCCTCAACCTTCTAAACTCTAATGAATACAATCCCAGGATCCTCAGCCATTCATCGTATGTTAGGCCTAACATTCCAGGGATCATCCGTGTGAATCTCTGCCAGACACGCTTCAGTACCAGTATGTCCTTCCTGAGGTATGGGGCCAAAATTTGGACGCAGTATTCTAAATGGGGCCTAACTAGAATTTTATAAAGTCTCAGAAACACATCACTGCTTTTATATTCAAACCCACTTGAGATAAATGACATTACATTCGCTTTCTTAATCACGGACTCAACCTGCATGTTTACCTTTAGAGAATCCTCAACTAGCACTCCCAGATCCCTTGGTATTTTGGCTTTATGAACTTTCTCACTGTACAGACAATAGTCTACACCTGTATTCTTTTTTCCAAAGTACAAGACCTGTTATTTGCTCATGTTGAATTTCATCAACCATTTCCTGAACTGTCTAAATCTTGCTGCAGCCTCCCCACCTCCTCAGTACCACCTACCTGTCTGCCTAATTTTGTATCATTGGCAAACTTGGCCAGAATGCCCCCATCCCTTCATCCAGATCATTAATATATAAAGTGATCAGCTGTGGCCTCAACACTGAACCCTGCGGGACACCATTTGTCACTGGCTGCCATTCCAAAAAAGAACCTTTTATCCCAACTCTCTGCCGTCTGTCAGACAGCCAATCCTCAATCCATGTCAGTAGCTCACCTCAAACACCATGGGCCCTCACATTACTCAACAGCTTCCCGTGAGACACCTTATCAAAGGTCTTTTGGAAGCCTAGATAGATAACATCCACTGGGTTTTCCAGGTCTAACCTACCTGTTACCTCTTCAAAGAATCCTAACAGGTTTGTTAGATATGACCTCACCTAACTAAATCCATGCTGACTTGTTCTAATCTCATCCTTAACATTGGATTCTCGAATTTTGCCAATAACCGAGGTCAGGTTAATCGGCCTATAATTTTCCATTTTTTGTCTTGATCCTTTCTTGAACAAGGGGGTTACAACAGTGATTTTCCAATCATCTGAGACTTTCCCTGACTCCAGTGACTTTTGAAAGATCACAACCAACGCCTCTGCTATTTCCTCAGCCACCTCCCTCAGAACTCTAGGATATAGCCCACTGGGGCTAGGAGATTTTTCAATGTTTAGACATTTAGCTTTTCCAGCACTTTCTCTTTTGTATTGGTTACCATACTCAACTCTGCCTCCTGACTCTTCTTAATTGTTGGGATGTTACTTATGTCTTCCACTGTGAAGACTGACACAAAGTACGTATTAAGCTATTTCCTTATCTCCCAGCACTAGCCTTCCTACATCAATTTGGAGTGGCCCAATGTCTAATTTTGCCTCTCATTTATTTCTTATGTATTGAAAGAAACTTTTACTATCATTTCTAAAATTATTGGCCAGCCTACCTTCATATTTGATCCTCTCCTTCCTTATTTCTCTCTTTGTTATTCTCTATTTGTTTTTGTAGCCTTCCCAATCTTCTGATTTCCCAGTGCTTTTGGCCACTTTACAGGCTGTCTCTTTTTCTTTGACACATTTCCTGACTTCCTTTGTCAGCCATGGCTGTCTAATTCCCCCCCCCCCCCCCCCGCCCCACCCCCCCCCCCCCCCCACCTCGACACCCCCCAGGTAATCTTTCTTTTCTTTGGGATGAACCTCTGTACTGTGTCCTCAATTACACCCAGAAACTCCTGCCATGTTGCTCTACTGTCTTCCCCGCCAGGCTCTGCTTCCAGTCGATTTTCATCAGCTCCTCTCTCGTGCCCCTGTAATTACCTTTATTTAACTGTAACACTATTACATCCGATTTTGCCTTCTCTCTTTCAAACTGCAGATTGAAGTCTACCATATTATGATCGTTGCCCCCTAAGTGTTCCCTTACTTAAAGATATTTTATAAAGTCTGGCTCATTACATACCACTCACTCCAGAATAGCCTGCTCCCTCGTGGGCTCCATCACAAGCTGTTCCAAAAAGCCATCTTGTAAGCATTCCATGAATTCCCTTTCTTTGGATCCACCAGCAACATTATTCACCCAGTCTATTTGCATGTTGAAGTCTCCCATGATCACTGTGACCTTACCTTTCTGACATGTCCTATCTATTTCCTGGTATATCTTGCACCCCTGGACCTGACCACTGCTGGGAGGTCTGTACATAACTCCCATTATGATTTTTTTGTCTTTGTGGTTCCTCAACTCCACCCACACAGACTCCACATCGTCTGACCCTATGTCATTCTTCACTATAAGACCATAAGATCATAAGACATAGGAGCGGAAGAAAGGCCATTCGGCCCATCGAGTCCACTCCGCCATTCAATCATGGCTGATGAGCATTTCAACCCCACTTACCCGCATTCTCCCCGTAGCCCTTAATTCCTTGTGACATCAAGAATTTATCAATTTCTGCCTTGAAGACATTTAGGGTACCAGCCTCCACTGCACTCTGTGGCAATGAATTCCACAGGCCCACCACTCTCTGGCTGAAGAAATGTCTCCGCATTTCTGTTGTGAATTTACCCCCTCTATTTCTAAGGCTGTGTCCACGGGTCCTAGTCTCCTCTCCTAACGGAAACAATTTCCTAGTGTCCACCCTCTCCAAGCCATGTATTATCTTGTAAGTTTTTATTAGATCTCCTTTTAATCTCCTAAACTCCAATGAATACAATCCCAGGATCCTCAGCCGTTCCTCATATGTTAGACCTACCATTCCAGGGATCATCCGTGTGAATCTCCGCTAGACACGCTCCAGTGCCAGTATGTGCTTCCTGAGGTGTGGGGCAGATCCCTCTGTACTTTGGCTTTACGAATTTTCTTACCGTTTAGAAAGTAATCCATGCTTCTATTCTTTACTAACAGGCAACCTCGCCCCCTCTGCCCACCTCTGTGTCTTTTCAATAAGTTGTAAACTCTTGGATGATTAACTGCCAGTCCTGGACCCCCTGCAACCATGTCTCTGTGATGCCTATCACATCATAGGGTGAGAGGGGAAAGCTATAAAAGAGACCTCAGGGGCAACATTTTCATGCAGTGGGTGGTGTGTGTGTGGAATGAGCTGCCAGAGGAAGTGGTGGGGGCTGGTACAATTCCAACATTTAAAAGGCATCTGCATGGGTATATGAATAGGAAGGGTTTAGAGGGATATGGGCCGGGTGCTGGCAGGTGGGACTAGATTGGGTTGGGATATCTGGTCGGCATTGAATAGTTGGACCGAAGGGTCTGTTTCCGTGCTGTACATCTCTATGACCCTATGACTCTTCCCGCACCATTAACAACCCCTTTGTCATTTGTGCTGGGCTTCTCCACCACCTGTCCCCTCGCTTCTCCTCTGTTTCTGTCAAAACCACAAAAAGCAATTTCCAACACTGTTCAATTCCAGAGAAGAATCATACCAGACATGAAACATTAATTCTCTTTCGCTCTCTGCAGATGCTGCCAAACCTGCTCAGTGTCTCCAGCACTTTTTGTCTTTATTTCAGATTTCCAACATCATTGGTTCTTGGTTTCATTCAATAATTTATTTCATAATGTGCTCCTAAGCTGGGAATGGAAGTGACGCCATGAAGTCGAGAGTGTGGTGCTGGAAAAGCACAGCAGGTCAGGCAGCATCTGAGGAGCAGGAAAAATCGATGTTTCCGGCAAAAGCCCTTCATCAGGAATGAGGCTTGTGGGCCGGGGCTGAGACATAACTGGGAGGAGTTGGGGATGGGGGAAAGGTAGCTGAGAGTACAATAGGTAGATGGAGGTGGGAATAATGGTGATAGGTCAGAGAGGAGGGTGGAAGGGATAGGTGGGAAGGAAGATGAAGGGTAGGACAAGTCATGAGGGCGGTGCCGAGTTGGAAGTTTGGAACTGGGATATGGTGGGTGGAGGGGAAATGAGGTAACTGGTGAAGTCCACATTGACGTCGTGAGGTTGGAGGGTCCCGAGGTGGAAGATGAGGCATTCATCCTCAAAGTGTCGGGTGATAAGGGAGTGACAATGGAGGAGGCCCAGGACCTGCATGTCCTTGGTGGAGTGGGACGGGGAGTTGAAGTGTTTGGCCACGGGGCGGTGGGGTTGGTTGGTGCAGCTGTACCAGAGATGTTCTCTAAAGCACTCTGCGAGAAGGTGTCCAGTCTCCCCAATGTAGAGGAGACCATATCCGGAGGAACAGTTACAGTCAATGATGTTGGTGGATGTGCAGGTGAAACTTTGATGGATGTGGAAGGCTTCTTTGGGGCCTTGGACAGAGGTGAGGGGGGAGGTGTGGGTACAGGTTTTGCAATTCCTGCGGTGGCAGGAGAAGGTGCCAGGAGGGTAGGGTGGTTGGTTGGGGGTGTGCATCTGACCAGGTAGTCACAGAGGGAACAGTCTTTGCGGAAAGCGGTAGGGGTGGGGAGGGAAATATATCCCTGGTGGTGAGGTCGGTTTGTAATTCTGCTTTCCCTTCACAGATGTGGCCACACCTGCTGAGTTTCTCCTGAAATTTCTGATTCTGTTTTTTAACTAAACCACGTCTGGCAGTTCTTGATTAAGGGTTGAAAAGTGTGGCGCTGGAAAAGCACAGCAGGTCAGGCAGCATCCTGATGACGGGCTTATGCCTGAAACGTCAACTCTCCTGCTCCTCGGATGCTGCCTGACCTACTGTGCTTTTCCAGCGCCACACGTTTCGAATCTGACTCTCCAACATCTGCAGTCCTCACTTTTCCTCAGTTCTTGATTAATCCTTGCCTCTCCAAGTGCAGATTAATTCTGACCCTCAGAATTGCTTCCAATAATTTCCCCACTACCAATGGATTTCTGGTTTAGCCTTTGTTTCATTCTTGAATAATGGTGCCACATTTTCAGACCTCGAGTCCTTTGGCACATCTCCCATGGCCAGAGAGGAACTGAAAATGATTGCCAGTGTCCCCTTGCTATTTCAGCTTATAAAGTTAGAGGTTCTCTTCCAATTGAAGATCAATTGGTTGCTATATACTGCTCCTAGAGAAGGTGGTGGTGAACCTCCTTCTCAACCCATTGTAGTCTAACTGCTGTAATGCCACGACAGTGCTGTCCAGGAGTTCTGGGATTTTGACGCTGAAGGAACAGTGATATATTTCCAAATCAGGATGGTAAGTGGCTTGGAGGAGGACTTACACATGGTGTTGTTCCTATGTATCTAGATTTGCAGATTTGGAAGGTGCTCTCAAAAGAACTTTGGTGAGTTGTTGCCGTCCATCTCAGAGATAGTACACTTTGTGACAGTAGTAGAGGAATGAATGGAGAGAGGGGTTGATGTGACGCTAATCAACAAGTCACTTTGCCTTGGGCAGTGTGGGCTTTTTATGGGTTGGTGGGGCCATACTCAGTAAAAGTTTAAGAGGGGGAATTTGGCCAAAATATAGGAGCAGGGAAGATTGATATCTAGACATGGTCATCTGTGCACGATTGGAAAATGGGGATACTTCAAGAAGAGTTGAATCTTTTTGAATCTTTAAAAGCCTTTCAGAGTTTAATATTTCCTTCAAGTTAGTAGACGGGTGATGAAATAAATTGCACAAGCTCTTTCTTCCTGAAAACGAGCAAGCTTTGTTACAATGCCACAGGAATGGGGTTTAATTAGTATGTTTGTGTTGGAGATGTTCCACTGTATGGAGGTTTTACTAATTTGTCATTCTCTTCCTTAATGTAATTGTTCTGCTCAGCATTCCAATTTTTTGAGTGAGCTTTTGAATTATGTTCAAAAGGGTTTGTCTGAAATATACTGAATAATGAGCTGTGCCAAAATGCCCAAATACTTGCTATGTTTTAATGGTGTACAGAGAAAATTGTACAAAAGTGGAGTCCTTGATTGTATACTCACACGAACTGTGTGGCTCAAAGAATGAACTAATATTATACAGCAACATTCAACCCCTCACCATATGCTCAGTGGTTCTTTGCAACAGTTGTATGCCTCCAGCAGGGTATTGGTACCAGATGCAGCAATGCTTTCATTATCCCCTTCTAACACAATAAATGATGATGTAGGTCATGTATATAGAACATAGAACATTACAGCGCAGTACAGGCCCTTCAGCCCTTGATATTGCGCCACCCTGTGAAACCAGTCTGAAGCTCATCTATCTACACTATTCCATTTTCATCCATATGACTATCCAATGACCTTTTAAATGCCCATAAAGTTGGTGAGTCTACTACTGTTGCTGGCAGGGCTTTCCACACCCCTACTACTCTCTGAGTAAAGAAACTACCTCTGACATCTGTCCAATAACTATTATCCTCAATTTAAAGCCATGTCCCCTCGTGCTAGCCATCCCTATCCTAAGAAAAAGGCTCTCACTGTCCACCCTATCTAACCCTCTGATTATCTTATATGTCTCAATTAAGTTGCCGCTCAACTTTCTTCTCTTTAATGAAAACACCCTAAACCTTTCCTTGTAAGACCTTCCCTCCACACCAGGCAACATCGCAGTAAATCTCTGCACCTTTCCAAAGCTTTCACATCCTTCCGATAATGCGGTGACCAGAACTGCATGCAATACTCCAAGTGCAGGTGCATCAGAGTTTTGTACAGCTGCAGCATGACCTCATGGTTCCGAAACTTGATCCCTCTACTAATAAAAGCTAACACACCGTACGCCTTCTTAACAGCCCTATCAACTTGAGTGGCAACTTTCAGGGATCTATGTATATAGACACCGAGATCTCTCTGCTCATCTACACTACCAAGCATCTTACCATTAGTCCAGTACTTTGCATTCCTGCTGCTCCTTCCAAAGTGAATCACCTCACACTTTTCCACATTAAACTCCATTTGCCACCTCTCAGCCCAACTCTGCAGTTTATCTATGTACCTCTGTAACCTACAACATCCTTCAGCACTATCCACAATTCCACCAATCTTAGTGTCATCTGCAAATTTATTAACCCATCCTTCTACACCCTAATCCAGGTCGTTTATAAAAATGACAAACAGCAGTGGACCCAAAACAGATCCTTGCGGTACACCACTAGTAACTGAACTCCAAGCTGAATATTTCCCATCAACCACCACCCTTTGTCTTCTTTCAGCTAGCCAATTTCTGATTCAATGTAGTATTGAAAGATCCAACAGGCATTCATTACAGCTGACTAATATGTACAAATACATTCACAGCCACATAAGTGTCTAGACTACCCTTAAACTGTTTGGTTATAAACAGTATCACATATCCATCAGCATTCCAGGCTTCAAGTGACTCCAGGTGAGATGAAGTCTGAGATATACCTTCAGGTCACGTGTGATGATAAGGAGGGAGAGAACTTTGGGGGGGGAGGGAATCTTATTTTAGAAAGAAACTCCGCTAGTCTTTTCCAATTCGCTGTAGCCTTGGTTCAAACAGGGACAAAAGAGCTGAATTCCAGAGGTGAGGTGAGAGTGACAGCCCTTGACATCAAGGCTACATTTGACCAAGAGTGGCGTCAAGGAGCCCTGACAGTCATTGGATATCAGGGGACAAAATCCCCGCTAGTTGGAGTCATACATGGCACACAGGAAGATGGTCGTGATTTTTGTATTTTTCATCTCAGCTCCAGGACATCTCTGCAGGAGTTCCTCAGCATAGTATCCTAGGCCCAACCATTTTCAGCTGCTTCATCAATGACTTTCCAAAGAACAGTACAGCACAGGAGGGCAAAGCTTCAAATTGAGGAGTAATAGATATAGGGCAGATGATCAAAGGTAATTTCTTTACTCAGGGAATAGGAGGGACATGGAACGCACTGCCTGCAACAGTTTGGCCCACCAAGGCTGCACAAACAAAAAGCACCTTTCTAAACCAAATTCCTTTTGCCTCCATTCAGTCCATGTCCTTCCATTCTCTGCCTATTCATATCTCTGTCAAGATACTATTTAAATATTGCTACTGTATCCATCCCCACCACTTCCTTTGGCACCACCCTCTGTGTAAAACAACCTGTCTCTCACATTTCCTTTAAAATTTCCCCCTTTTATCTTAAATCTCTGTCATGAGTAATTGACCCTTTTACCCTGGGAAAAAGATTCCAACTATCCATTCCACCCATGCCTCTCAATTTTGTGAACTTCTCTCAGCCTCTGACATTCAAGTGAAAATAACCCCAATGTGTTCAATCCCTCTTCAAAACCAGTACAACATCTTGGTAAATCTTTTCAATACCCTCTTCAAAACCTCCACATCCCCTGGCAGTGTGGTGACCAGAATTGTATGCAATATTCAAAATGTGGCCTAACTAATGCACTATACAGAGTTGGGAATGTGGTGCTGGAAAAGCACAGCAGGTCAGATGGCATCCGAGGAGCAGGATTCCTGATGAACTATTCCTGATGAAGGGCTTTTGCCCGAAACACTGATTCTCCTGCTCCTCGGATGCTGCCTGACCTGCTGTGCTTTTCCAGTACCGCACTATTGACTCTGATCTCCAGCATCTGCAGTCCTCACTTTCGCCTAATGCACTTATACAGCTGAGGTCATCATTAGGTCAGAAGAGAGGATGTTCACTGATGACTGCACCATGTTCAGAAACATTCGCAACTCCTCAGCAATGCATATTCAAATGCAGCAAGATCTGGACAGTATCCAGACTTGGGCTGACAAGTGACACCACGTAAATACCAGGCAATGACCAGCTCCAATAAGAGACAATCTAATCACCGATCCTTGACATTCAATTGTGCAAGGGGTTAAAACAAAACAAAGACAATTTAAACAACAGACAGGTTCAAAACAAGACACGTGTGCAGCAGCACTTAATTGTTCCTCTTAAAAGCTCAGTGTTGAGCAGTTAGCTATGTAGCTAACTGCAACTTGTCCCAATTCAGTGGGACAACAGGAAATTAAACCACTTTCAAACTGTGCTGCTGCAGTTTGCCGTAAATGATCTGATGGTAAGTGGCATGCACCCAAAGCACAATGTGATTGGTCTATTATGTTACCAAGGCTTGAAAATCGATACGTCATTGGTCAATAAGAGGGAACTGATACATGATTGATGTGGATTTGTATACAAAAATACGATTGTAACCACCAAAAGGCAGACCCTACTGACAAGGGTACTGTTATCCCCTTAAGGTTGAGTTCCTTGCATTGCTATTAATAAAGGCGCTGTGTGTGTATGTGTGGGTAGGTGTGTGTATATATGTGTGGGTGTGTGTGTGTGTATGTGTGTGTATATATGTGTGTGTTTGTGTGTGGGAGGGTATGTGTGTGTGTATGTGTGGGTATGTGTGTATTGTGTGTGGGAGGGTGTGGGTGTGGTGTGGGTGTGTGTGTGTGGGTGTGTGTGTGTATGTGTGGTCTCCTCTACATTGGGGAGACAGGATGCTAATTCGAGGAACATTTCAGAGAACATCTCCTGTGACACATGCATCCAACAACCCCACCGTCCTGTCGCTGACCACTTCAACTCCCCCTCCCACTCTGAAAAGGACATGCAAGTCCTGGGCCTCCTCCACTGCCAAATCCAAGCCATCCAAAAACCTGGAGGAAGAACGCCTCATCTTCCACTTTGGGACCTTCCAACCGCACATATTAACATTGACTCCACTAGTTTCCTTATCTCCCCTCCGCCCACCTCATCCCAAATCCAACCCTGCAACTCAGCATTGCCCTCTTGTACTGCCCTACCTGTCCATCTTCCTGTCCGTCTGCTCCACCCTCCCTTCTGACCCATCACTGTCACCCCCTACCTGCATCTACCTATTGCCTTCCAGCTCCCTTCGCCCCTTCTATTTATCTCTCAGTCCCATTCCCCTCTCCACATTCCGCATGAAGGACTTATGTGCAAAACATCGACTCTCGTGCTCCTCAGATGCTGCTTGATCTGCTGTGCTTTTCCAGCACCACACTTCCTGACTCTGACATCCAGCATCTGCAGTCCTCACTTTCTCCTACAAGAAGGTTTACAATTTATCTCTCAGTCCCATTCCCCTCTCCACATTCCGCATGAAGGACTTATGTGCAAAACATTGACTCTCATGCTCCTCAGATGCTGCTTGATCTGCTGTGCTTTTCCAGCACCACACTTCCTGACTCTGACATCCAGCATCTGCAGTCCTCACTTTCTCCTACAAGAAGGTTTACAATAATGTTGCCAGGGTTGGAGGATTTGAGCTATAGGGAGAGGCTGAACAGGCTGGGGCTATTTTCCCTGGACCTTCGGAGGCTGAGGGGTGACCTTATAGTGGTTTATAAAATCATGAGGGGCATGGATAGGGTAAATGGACAAGGTCTTTTCCCTGGGGTCGGGGAGTCCAGAACTAGAGGGCATAGGTTTAGGGTGAGAGGGGATCCACTCCCTCCACCACTGATGCCCAGTAGCAGCAGTATGTAGCATCTATAAGATGCACTACAGAAATTCAACACAAATTCTTAGACAGCACCTTCCAAACCCCTGACCCCTTCCCTCTAGAAGGACAAGGGCAGCAACTACATGGGAACACCACCACCTTGAAGTTCCCCTCCAAGCCACTCTCCATCCTGACTTGGAAATAAAGAGCTGTTCTTTCACTGTCGCTGGGTCAAAATCCTGGAATTTCCCTCCCAATGGCATTGTGCGTCTACCCACAGCAGGTGGACTGCAGCAATTCAAGAACGCAGCTCACCACCACCTTCTCAAGAGCAACTAGGAGTGGGCAATAAATGCTGGCCTAGCCAGTGACACCCACATCCTACGAGTGAGTGAAAAACAAAAGTTCAGTCTATGTAGAGTTATAATAAGGGGCCTTTGTGACACTGAGCTATAACAAAACTTTTCTGAATATCAGTTAAGGATTCCATATGGGCAGAAATCTCAGAACCAAAGGCACATAAACAGCAAGGATTAAAGTCAAGACAGAAAGTTTGACCTTTTTTCTCCATTGTCCTCATTGCTTCCATGATGCCCAAATAGAAGTGCCTCTCTCTATTTTGGGCAGTTCTCAGTTTTGTCACCAGATGGAGCACTCCAAAATATGTGGGGGCCAAGACAGATATGTTATAAATTAATCAGTAACTTTATCAAAGTAAGCTAATATTGGACCTAGCAGAGGGTTGTTACTGAAATAAATACTTCCCTAGCAGCCAACTGAACCTTGCTACCAATCTTATTTTTATTTATGCTGAGGATGTGGCGACAGGGTCAACATTTATTGTTCATCAGCATAAGACCATCAGACAGAAGAGCAAGGGCTTTTGCCCGAAACGTCGATTTCGTTGCTTCTTAGACAGCACCTTCCAAACCCCTGACCCCTTCCCTCTAGAAGGACAAGGGCAGCAACTACATGGGAACACCACCACCTTGAAGTTCCCCTCCAAGCCACTCTCCATCCTGACTTGGAAATAAAGAGCTGTTCTTTCACTGTCGCTGGGTCAAAATCCTGGAATTTCCCTCCCAATGGCATTGTGCGTCTACCCACAGCAGGTGGACTGCAGCAATTCAAGAACGCAGCTCACCACCACCTTCTCAAGAGCAACTAGGAGTGGGCAATAAATGCTGGCCTAGCCAGTGACACCCACATCCTACGAGTGAGTGAAAAACAAAAGTTCAGTCTATGTAGAGTTATAATAAGGGGCCTTTGTGACACTGAGCTATAACAAAACTTTTCTGAATATCAGTTAAGGATTCCATATGGGCAGAAATCTCAGAACCAAAGGCACATAAACAGCAAGGATTAAAGTCAAGACAGAAAGTTTGACCTTTTTTCTCCATTGTCCTCATTGCTTCCATGATGCCCAAATAGAAGTGCCTCTCTCTATTTTGGGCAGTTCTCAGTTTGGTCACCAGATGGAGCACTCCAAAATATGTGGGGGCCAAGACAGATATGTTATAAATTAATCAGTAACTTTATCAAAGTAAGCTAATATTGGACCTAGCAGAGGGTTGTTACTGAAATAAATACTTCCCTGAAGAAGGGCTTATGCCCAAACTCGATTCTCCTGTTCCTCGGATGCTGCCTGACCTGCTGCGCTTTTCCAGCAACACATTTTCAGCGCAGAAGAAATTCCTCCTCATCTCTGTCGAAAATGCATAACCCCTAATTCTGAGATTACACCCGCTCGTCCTGAACTCTCCCACACATATTGCCCCGAGAAAGTGATCATAGAATCCCTACAATGTGGAAACAGGCCCTTCGGCCCAACAAGTCCACACCAACCTACCCAGACGCATTCCCCTATCCTATATTTACTCCTGACTAATGCACCTAACCTACACATCCCTGAATACTATGGGGTAATTTAGCAATTCACCAAACTGCACATCTTTGGACTGTAGGAGGAAACCAGAGCACCCGGAGGAAACCCATGCAGACACGAGGAGAACGTGCAAACTCCACACAGACAGTCACCTGAGGCTGGAATCAAACCTGGATCCCTAGCACTATGAGGCAACCAGTGGTAAGCACTGAGCCACCATGGTGAAACACTTTCTTGGTATAACTAAGTGGCCTGGGCTCCTGTGTAGTAGTGGTAGTATCCATTCATCTAGCCTAGAAACTCCAAGTTAAAGTCCCATCTGTCCCGAACATGTATCATTTACGTATCAGCACAGGCTGATTAAAAATATTAACAATTGAGTGGATCACTTAGCCATTTCAGAAGGCATGATATTGCTGTGGTCTGGAGTCATGTGTAGGCCAGACCAGTTAAGATGGAAGATCTCCCTCTTTGAAGGACATTAGGGAGCCAGATTTTTTAAAAATCATAATAATGGGGGGATCTAAGATGGCGGCGATCTGAGAAGATCACACTACAGAGCTTCGCATCGCAGCGGGAGCAGGACGGTCCACCCAACCCATCATCAGGATTTCTTGGAGCATTGGAAAGATTGTGGAGACCCAAGAAACATTTAAAAATTGACTTACCTGTATTTTCAGCTGTCCAGAAATGCCTAAAAAGGAAGGAGGAGCATCTGAGGCCAGGCCTGCAGCTCAGCCTGCAGCAGCCTCAGGGCAGATTACTCTCCAGGACCTGGTGAAACAACTCTCGAAATCTCACAAGATGTTAGGGAAACAGATTGAAGATAAGCTGGCTCCAGTCTCTCTCATGCTGCAGAAGCATGAGCAGCAGCTGGGAGACCTGGAGAAGAGGACGGATGAGGTGGAGCACAGGGTCACAGTGGTGGAAGCTGATGCCAGTTCATTCAAGGAAGAGATCCAAGC
>NC_057731.1:48409555-48410305 GCF_004010195.1 Chiloscyllium plagiosum | reverse complement strand
ATGCCTATTTATGGGCAGTTCGGGATGGGTAGTTGCCCCCTCCGGGCAGGGGGTGAGTTCCCCTACTCAGCGCTATTGGCGCTTTATATGTTGGTTTGTTTTCTGGTTTTTGTTGTTTTTTATTTTTAATAATTTTGTATGTTTGTGAAATGTAGTGGTTTTAGTTTATGTAGTTTTTATATTTGGTGGATCATGCGACACTAAGGCTCAGCAGTTTGTAGTTCGGGTTCCTCTTCTCTGAAATTTAAATGTAATTACAGAAGATTATGGCTAATGATTTGATTAAATGGTGTACCTGGAATATCAAGGGAAGTCACTCACCAATTAAGAGGAAGAAGGTACTCTTGAGTCTTAGAAAGGAGAAGGTGGATATTGCTTTGTTACAGGAGACACATTTGGATGACAAGGAGCATCTGAAATTACAGCAGAATGGCTTTGACCGAGTTTATTTTTCATCATTTAATACCAGAAGTAGGGGAGTGGCTATATTGGTAAGGAAAAATCTCTCATTTAAATTGTTGGAATGTGTTAAAGACACATACGGGAGGTTTGTAATTCTTAAAGCCTTGATAAATGGGGAAGAATATGGCATTTTAAATGTTTATTGTCCCCCAGCTCATCCTCTTAAATTCTTGGTAGATGCTTTTTCTAAACTGATAAGTCTCAAGTCTCGGCACATCATTATAGGGGGAGATTTTAACTGCCTCATGGACCCCACAGTAGACAGGTTGCCTAAAGGTCCCTCGATAC
>NC_057731.1:48406644-48408052 GCF_004010195.1 Chiloscyllium plagiosum | reverse complement strand
TTGGGGTGTTGGAAAGATTGTGGAGCCCCAAGAAACATTTAAAAATTGACTTACCTGTATTTTCAGCTGTCCAGAAATGCCTAAAAAGGGAGGAGGAGCATCTGAGGCCGGGCCTGCAGCTCAGCCTGCAGCAGCCTCAGAGCAGATTACTCTCCAGGACCTGGTGAACCAGATCTCGAAATCCCGCGAGACGCTGGGGAAACAGATTGAAAAGAAACTGGCTCCAATCTCTCTCATGCTGCAGAAGCATGAGCAGTAGCTGGGAGACCTGGAGAAGAGGACGGAAGAGGTGGAGCACAGGGTCACAGTGGTGGAAGCTGATGCCAGTTCATCCAAGGAAGAGATCCAAGCCCTGAAGACGCAGGTTCGTAATTTGCATGACCAAGTGGATGATCTTGAAAACAGGGGCAGGAGAAAAAACATTCAGATCATCAGTCTGCCCAAGGGTAAGGATGGTGAGCGGCCTGCGGAATTTGTTGAAGATTGGCTTCTGAAATTCCTTGACTTGGAGACTGGCATGAGAGGATTGAAGATAGAGAGGGCTCACCGGGTCGCAGCACGGAGGTCGGGTCTGGGTCAACGCCCTCGTCCTTTCCTGGTGCGGTTCCATCATTACCGGGATAAGGAGAGAGTCATGGAGGCTTCCAGATTCCAGGGGAAGGATCCAAAGGCCCTAATTTACGAGGGGTCTAAGATCATGTTTTCTCAGGACTTTTCAGCGGCGGTGATCCAGAAACGAAAATTGTACGATGGTGTCAAGAGAAGATTGAAGGAGCTTGGGATTCAGTACTCCCTGAGATTTCCGGCTGTGCTTTGGATCACCTTAGATAGATCCATGCATCTCTTTGACACATCAGAGAAGGCAAGAGACTTTGTGGACAAACTAACCTAATTTAAACAATTGTAGTATATATAAATATGGTTGCTTGGGTATGCGTTTATCATTCTGTAAAAGATATAGAGGAAATCCATATGGAGCTTTGTTTATCCCCTTTCTTTTCCTCTATTGATAATAATTTGGTTCAAACTATGTCTGGCGGTGGTTAAGATGTAAATTTTAAATTTCTAAGTTAGGACATACCAAAGGATAGGTGGGGTATTTATTCCCCTTTTTGTTATAAAAGAATGTTTTTTTAATTCATATTGATATTCTATGGGGTGTTCATTCTTTTTAGCTTGTGCTTGCGATGCGGCTCTAGCTGGCAGAAGTGAAGGTGGTTGAGATGGTTAAATGCCTATTTATGGGCAGTTCGGGATGGGTAGTTGCCCCCTCTGGGCAGGGGGTGAGTTCCCCTACTCAGCGCTATTGGCGCTTTATATGTTGGTTTGTTTTCTGGTTTTTGTTGTTTTTTATTTTTAATAATTTTGTATGTTTGTTAAATGTAGTGGTTTTAGTTTATGTAGTTTT
>NC_057731.1:48404035-48405717 GCF_004010195.1 Chiloscyllium plagiosum | reverse complement strand
AAGTGCTCCACAAACCATTACAGAGATTAGGGAAGGGTCTGGGAACCTAACACGTGATTCTAAAAAGATTAATGTGGCGTTCCAGAGATTCTACTCTAAATTATATCAGTCTGCGATTTGTGAGGAGGGGCAGGCCAAAATGGAATCCTTTTTTAGAGATCTGAAGCTCCCGGGTGGGACTCCCGAACAACAGTCCTTTCTCAATGCCCCATTATCAGAGCAAGGAGTGCAGGAAGCTGTGAGGCAGCTTCAGAGTGGAAAGGACCCGGTCCTGATGGACTTCCCAGTGAATTCTATAAGGAATTTATACTGTATACTGTCAGGCCCGATGCTGAATATGTTTAATGATTCATACAGTCATGTTTGTCTCCCACCATCTCTGAGAGAGGCCAATATTTCACTTATCCTTTAAAAAGGGAAGGATCTGGAAGAATGTGCTTCATACAGGCCCACCTCGCTCTTAAATGTGGACTTTAAGATCCTCTCTAAGGTTCTTGCATTAAGGCTGGAGACGGTGTTACCCTCTATTATTAAAGAGGATCATACTGGCTTCCTAAAGGGTTGCAGATCCTCCAATAATGTTAGGAGGTTGCTTAACGTAATTCAAGCATGCCAACAGCAGTCAATAACAGGGATTGGTGATTTCTTTAGATGCAGAGAAGGCGTTTGACTGGGTTGAGTGGCTGTACCTTTTCTATACTCTAGACTGGTTTGGTCTGGGCGAAGTTTTCATAAGATTGGTAAAGGTTCTCTACAGTGTATCTCTCACTGTGGTCATTACCAACCAGGTACGATCAAGCAATTTTAATATTTTTAGGGGCAGCCGGCAGGGCTGTCCCCTTTCACCATTACTTTTTACGTTGGTGATTGAACCGTTGGCAGAGGCCATTCATGGAGATCTCAATATATCAGCTCCAGAAGTGGGGTCAAAATTACATAAGATCTCGCTGTATACAGAGGATGTTCTAATTTTCTTGACAAATCCAGCAGTTTCAGTGCCTTGCCTGATACAGTGCATTCACATGTTGGCGCTTTTTCAGTGTATAAGATTAATTTTGCTAAATCAGAGGCTATGCCTATGGGTGGTCTTACGAAAGAGTTAGCTCTTGAGAGTGATTATAGATTCCCATTTAGGTGGTCACAGGGGGGTTTTGTGTATTTGGGCATATTCATTACTCCAGTTCTGGATTGGCTGTTCAAAGCCAATTTTACTCAATTATTTGAAAAAATTAAACAAGATCTCTAAAGATGGGAGGCACTTACAGTCTCATGGTTGGGTCGGATAGTGCTTATTAAGATGAATATTCTCCCTCATTTGCTATACCCTATACGGATGCTCCCCATAATTTTCAATAAACAAACACTCAGGAGACTGAATGGTTGGTTCAGCTCCTTTATCTGGCACCGTAAACGGCCCCTCATTAAATTAGCCAAACTGCAGTTGCCTCACAGATTGGGGGGAGTAGACCTTCCGGACATTAAAAATGACCAATTAAGCTTGCTTTTGACCTACGTAAGTGATTGGGTTTGTGGGGACCCTAGATATCGAAGTCTCACAGGCAAGATGCCCCCTTACCAGTTTGCTGTTTTTGGACAAGGTGAGGACAGTTAGGGAATATTGCCATAACCCAATATTCATCAATACTGTTAAAGCATGGAGGGCAATTCGGCAGAGGGAAGAT
>NC_057731.1:48399010-48403258 GCF_004010195.1 Chiloscyllium plagiosum | reverse complement strand
TTTCATGAGTCCAATATCCAGGGAGGAGGAACTGTGAATGTATGAGTATTTTGTTTGGCTGGGCTGAGTTATTACTATTTATTTGTTTGTTGTTAGGTATTTATTTAGTTAGTTAAATAGCTAGTTTAGTTTTTTTTTAAATTTTATACTTCTCTATATATGTTTATACATTCGTATAGGAGGGTGGGTTGGGGAATTTTTTTATTATTTGGGTTTAGTTTTGTACTATATTTGTACTGTTTGAATTGCATTGTTTTGTATTTGTTGTAATATTTAAAAACCTATTTTTTCTTAATAAAAATATATTATAAAAAAAATCATAATAATGTGCTGGATTTCACGTCCATCATTCTCATGATAGCTTTTTGCTTCCCAGATTTATTTAATGAACTGAGTTTAAATTCCCAGCTGCCATTGTAGGATGCCATGTCTCTGAGATGGTTAGTTCAGTCTTCAGGATTAGTAATCAATAACAGAGTTCCTGTGGCACTGTTGCCCTGCATTGTGTGCTGACTGGAATCTCAGTAAGCATCATGGATATGAGCCAGAACCACATTTTCAGGCCCCATTCAAGAGAGGAGCCTTCACAGATAGGGTGATGCACTAAGTGAGCTTGATACTGAGTTGGGATCATTTGGTCCCAAGGGCTTCTATTCCTGCAGCAAGATGGTGTAACTTAGTGTTACGGCACAGAAAGAGACCATTCGGCCCACTCTGTCCATGCTGGCTGTGCACAGGGCAGTCCCATCAGCTCTAAATTGATTTCCTCCAACTTACTTTTTGAAAACATTGATCGCCTCCCTGCCATTATGCCATAAGCAGAAAATGTCAGATCATTCCCACATGTAAAGCTCTTCCTCAAACCTCCCTTGCAATTCTTTCCCAAAATAACCTTAAGGTTGTGTTTCCATGCCCTTGCATGATGAGCTGATGGGAACAGCTTTTCTTTGTTCGCATTATCCCAACCTGTCATGATCCAGTTCCCCTCAATCGATCTACCCTCAATCTTCCTCGTCCCAAGAAGAACATGCCAGCTTCTCCCACCAAGAGGGCAGTGTGAGTATGGAACGAGCTTCCAGAGGAAGTGGTAGTACAATTGCAACATTTAAAAGGCACCTGGATACATCTCCATGACTATAAAATAAGCGTGGCAATTCCATCCCTCATCTCTACACCAATTCGCGTAAATCTCTTTGCAAGAACACTCACATCCTTCTCACTGATGACCAGTGCTGTACTTGTGACTTTATAAAGACTCAGCATAGCTTCCCTCATACTCAATAAACTATACCCACAAGTCTTGAGCTGCCTCTTCTGCCAAAATGCATCACCTCACATTTCTCTGTATTAATATGTATCCACTGCTTGTCTGCCCATCTGCAAGCCTATCTTTGTCCTGTTACAGCCAGTTGGTACTATACGTCTTGTGATGCCAACCATTACCACCTTGGGATTGGGGAGTCTGCAGCAAACATCCTCTCTCCCCAGTGATACACAAGAGCCTGGTTAGTTTACAGTAAGAGAGGAATAACCACTTGAGTGTCTTAGAGAGATGAGGCTTTTGTGCTCACCCAGGTGTAGATGTTAGTATGGTAGTGAACAGGTATAATTGCATTAGTAAATTAGACATTGTTGAAAGACTGTTGGAGACCTATGTGTTTGAGTCTTCACTTTGACAGCTCTGAGAATGCATTGCCTTTCCCTGCTGAAGTACAGATGATACATTGATTTAGAATTATGGAAGTGGCTGTTCAGCCTATTGAGACCACACTGACCCTCTGAAAAGCATTCCCCTCAAACCCAACCCCCTACCCCACCCGTGTAACCCTGCATTTCCCATGGCTAATCCATCTTACCCACACATCTTTGGACCACTAGGTGGAGCTTAATGCAGTCTGCACTGTTAGGCTTTTAGATTATTACCTTGGACAACATATTTTACACCTCCAAGTTTGATATTAACAAATATCTGAAGTATAGCCTGAGATATTCCACCTCATCAAAGGCAAGACTCTGGGGCAAAGGATTATCTGTAACTGGTTTTCTGAGCTAGGAACATAGCAGAGAAAGGAAAATACCTTTCTGGAGCTTGAGTTGTTCTCTCACCGTCAAGTATGCTTTGTCCTCCAAGTTTAGATTCAACTGTTCCCCTCCTCACCGTGTTCAAATCAAGGCACAGGCATCCCCCGCTTTTCGAACGTTCGCTTTACATCAATTTGCATTTACAAAAGATCTACATTAGTACCTGTTTTCGCTAACCGAAAGAGGATTTTCGCTTTTAGGACAAAGTGCGCGTAGCGAGAGTGGCACTGCCAAATGCCCTCCGTGGAAGTATTAGATGACCCTCCTCCTCTCTCTCCTACACCCCAGTCTCTTGAACCTCCCACCATCCCAACCTCCCACAATTCAGCCTAACATACCATCATCACCGCCACCACCTCTCAGCCTGCCAGTGTGCTCACTGTCTTCCCGATCCTGGTGAGTGAAACTACACTGTGCATACATTATTTTCACCTTGTATAGGCTGTGTATTTACTTATCATATCATTCCTGCCTTTACTATATGTTAGTGTTAGTTTTGGTTTTGTGTGTTGGTTGGTATGACCTGGTAGGTTATTATTTGGCTCCGGGAATGCTGAAGAGCTTTTCCAATATAAAATAACGGTAATTGTTTCTTCGCCTTATGCTATTTCGGCTTACAAAAGGTTTCATAGGAACGCTCTACATTTGGATAGAGGGGGATACCTGTACCTCCAACCCCACTGGATGGACCATATCTCACTCTCCTCGATCTTCCCTGATCCTCCCACCACCTTTCAGATTCCCAACCTGAGTGTGACCCAAGTCACTAAGCTCTTTATTTTCTTCATCTGTTTTGCTGTGTTTGTCCATGAGGAATTCAGCCCAGGCCATAACAGCCATTCCTCAAACAATGGATCAGCATTTTCTGGTTTTGTCATCATGCTTATTAGCAATCCTGTGGTTCACACAGACACTGGTACTTTAGAGAATATTTCTTTGGTGGGATGTGGGTGTCACTGACAAGGCCAGCATTTGTGGCTCACTCCCGCCCTCTTGGGGAGGTGATGGTTCAAATAGCTCAACAGAGGCCTGTATCCCATCAACAAGTCACCCTTTAAATGCACACAGAGAGTCCCTGACACTGATCCAGCTCCCTCAGTGCCAACTCTCAGAGTGAACAGAACCTCTGACACTCCTGTTTATTTATTTATTTTCTCCTTTTTTTTGTCGTGTGTGTGCAGGTGTTGGACACGCTGAAGAACAAGTGTGTAAATCTTTATTCATTTTCCACCACCAGGAAAAAAGGAAACACCCAATGACAAGCAGTGCCCTCCTCAAAGGTCAATGCTGCGTGATCAAACAGTGAAGGGCAGAGATTAAATCAAAATAGAGTTGGAGGGGGAAATGATACACTCCACTCCAGGGATTAAATCAAAATAGAGTTGGAGGGGGAAATGATACACTCCACTCCCTGCGGTGCCCACCTCTCCCTGAACAACTCCAGGGTGTTGGTGAACACCATGTGCTCCTTCTCCAGGGTCACCCGGGTTCTACTCCTGTTTATATCTGTCAGCCAGGGCTCCCTGATTGGACTAGGTTAACAGCCCCAGTCAAGGACCTCATAGTCTATAAGGTCCACCTGGCTTCCCCGGTTACAATTTCGACAGTGGGGTGTCACTTACTTGAACTGCTGCAGTCTATATGGCGTAGGGCCATTTCAGAGGGCAATCAGGAATCAAATACATTGCTGTGGATCTGAATTCACAATGGGCCAGTCCAGGTGGACAGCAGATTTCTTTCCACAAAGGAACTTACTGAGCCAGATGCGTTTTTAACAGCAGTTTAATGAGCATTATGAATGAGACTAGGATTTCATTCCTTATTAAAAACAAATTACTGCGGATGCTGGAATCTGAAACCAAAAAAGAGAAAGAGAGAAGGCCCCAAACACTCATTTCAGATTAAGCAGCGTTTCACTTGTACCTCTTTCAATTTGGTCTATTGCACTCGTTGCTGCCAATGTGGTCTCCTCTATATCGGAGAGACAAAACGCATACTGGGTGATCGCTTTGCTGAGCACCTTCGGTCTGTACTCAGTCATGTCCCAGACCTTCCCGTGGCTTGCCACTTCAACACACAATCCTGCTCCCATGCCCACATGTCTGTCCTTGGCCTGCTGCAATGTTCCAGTGAAGCTCAACACACACTGGAGGAACAGCATCTCAT
>NC_057731.1:48396385-48397478 GCF_004010195.1 Chiloscyllium plagiosum | reverse complement strand
TGTGAATCTCCGCTGGACACGCTCCAGTGCCAGTATGTCCCTCCTGAGGTGTGGGGCCGAAAACTGGACACAGTACTCCAAATGGGGCCTAACCAGAGCTTTATAATGTCTTAGTGGTACATCTCTGCTTTTATATTCCAACCCTCTTGAGATAAGAGACAACATTGCATTCGCTTTCTTAATCACGGACTCAACCTGCATGTTTACCTTTAGAGAATCCTGGACTAGCACTCCCTGATCCCTTTGTGCTTTGGCTTTATTAATTTTCTCACCATTTAGAAAGTAGTCTATGCTTTTATTCTTTTTGCCAAAGTGCAAGACCTCGCACTTGCTCACGTTAAATTCCATCATCCATTTCCTGGACCACTCTCCCAACCTGTCTAGATCCTTCTGTAGCCTCCCCACTTCCTCAGTACTACCTGCCTGTCCACCTAACTTTGTATCATCGGCAAACTTCGCTAGAATGCCCCCGGTTCTCTCATCCAAATCATTAATATATAATGTGAACAGCTGTGGCCCCAGCACCGAACCTTGCGGGACACCGCTCGTCACCGGCTGGCATTCTGAAAAAGAACCTTTTATCCCAATTCTCTGCCTTCTGTTAGACAGCCAATCCTCAATCCATCCCAGCAGCTCACCTCGAACACCATGGGCCCTCACCTTGCTCAGCAGCCTCCCGTGTGGCACCTTATCAAAGGCCTTTTGAAAGTCTAGATAGACCACATCCACTGGGTTTCCCTGGTCTAATCTACTTGTTACCTCTTCAAAAAATTCCAACAGGTTTGTCAGGCATGACCTCCCTTTACTAAATGCCTTAATACCTTAAAAAAATGATTAATTATAGATTTAAAATTAACAACTGATCCAGCATCCTCTGTCATTTGTGGAAAAGAATTCCAAACCTCTCCCACCTTTGTGTGTAGAAGTGCTTCATAACATCTCTTCTAAACGCTCTGGCCCTAATTCTCAGACTGTGCCCCCTAGTTCTAGAATCCTGAGAGAGAGAGAGAGAGCAAGGGAGAGTGAGAGAGTTAGATAGAGAGAGAGAGAGAGGAAGGGAGAGAGAGCAAGGGAGAGTGAGAGAGAGAGAGAG
>NC_057731.1:48393085-48396318 GCF_004010195.1 Chiloscyllium plagiosum | reverse complement strand
TAGATAGAGATAGAGAGAGAGAGAGGAAGGGAGAGTGAGTGAGAGAGTGAGTGAGAGAGAGAGTAGCTTTTATTTGTCATTTCTACCATATACAACTGATAAGGTAAAAACAAGACAGTCTTTCTTCAGGACCAAGTGTGCTACGTGCACAGCACAAACTACACAATCGTACATGGCATAAAGTGTATAAGAAGTGCAAAACATACACATTACAGTGTAATAGAAGAATGATAATTAATAAAACATTGTTCGAGGAGCAATTTGAAGTCGTGCAAAGAATTTCAGATGGGAAAGAGTCTGATCATACCGTGTCAAGGAGCCTGATGACTTGGGGGAAGAAACTGTTGCACAGTCTGGCCGTGAGAGACCGAATGTTTCGGTATCTTCTGCCAGATGGCAGGAGGGTGAAGAACTTGAGTGAGGGGGGTGTGGACTCTTAGCCTCTCGGATGCAGCGTGTGGTGTAAATGTCTGTAATGGAGTGACGAGAGACCCCGATGATCTTCTCAGCTGTCCTCACTATCTGTAGCCAGTGGAAATAGTTTATCTTTATCTACCATATCTTTCCCTGTTAATATTTCAAAGTCTTCAATCAGATCACCCCTTAACCTTCTAGGTTCTAGAGAAAATGTTCTGAATTTGTACGATCACTCCTTATAATTTAAACCCTGAAATCCCAGGATCATTCTTGGAAATCTACATTGTAATTCTTCAAGACCAATATATCCTTCCAAAGATGTGGTGTCCAGATCTGCTCACAGTATTCTAAATGGAGTCTAACCAGGATTTTGTATAACTGCAGCATAACTTCTGCATCTTTGTATTCCAGTCGTCCTGATATAACGGCTAACATTCCATTAGCTGTCTTGATTATTTTCTGACATATTAACAATCTATGCACCTGAACCACTAAGTCTCTTTAGACATCCACTGCTTTAACTTGTTACATCTAGGAAATAACCTGATCAATCATTTCTCGGTCTAAAATGGTAGCCTCACATTTACTTACATTGAACTCCATCTGCCGCAGTTTTACCCATTCACTTAGTCTATCAGTATCTCTTTGTAATTTTAAGATATCATCTGCACTGTCTGCAACATTGTCTACCTTTGTTATGGCTGCCCCCCTGCACTTGTGGCTTATGCAGCTCAATCATTTACAAAGACTCCAATTTGAAATCAGGGATTAGTCTAAAATCCATTTGAATTCCTGTTAAATTGTAGCTCGGCTGAAGTTAAACTTTATATCCCCAGGATACTTTGGAGAGATTTAACAGTCACGATGCGTGCACACTATGCAATCCAAAGTTCTGCCAGCACTTCCATTACCATGATGTTTTAAGACAGTACTTAACATTTTCACCTTTTTTTTATTGGCTTTCAGAGATGACTGAAGTGCTGGGTTATCTGTCCAGCATCTGAGAAGCGAATATTTGGAGGAGCTTACAGTTTATGAAAGAAGACCTTACCTTTTAGGTGTGATTTAAGCACCAATGCTTACCTGTTCCAAATCCTAAGAGGAATGCTGGAGACTGTACAAAGAACTGGCCTGTGTCAGTGTGTGAGCACTTGAACATCAACGAAATGCTGTCAAATTCAATAACTGTTTGTTTGGACACGTTGCTCTAAGAATAAAGGGAGCCCACGCAACCTTTTACTTTCCCTTTATTGGTTTAGCTGGTAGTTAACTGTCTCCTAATGGAGAAAACCTGAGTAGGGAGATACCACCAATGTTGTTAAGTGTACGGGCAAAAGATGACACTCAAATAGGTAGCACTAGTAAGGCAAGACCAAACCTGGGTTTAAAGTTTGGAAGTTGTAGAAGGGAAGGAAGTGTGAACTTACATTTATAAAGCACCTTTCCCAACTCTTGTAACATTAAGAACACAACAGGAACATATGTACCCAGGTAATCTGATTTTGTGATGTTAGTTGAGGGATAAATATTATCCAGGTCACCAGGGCAATCTCCCTTGCTCCATTTTGAAATAATGCATTGGGATCTTGTAACTGACAGGGCAGACAGGGGGTTGGTTTAACCTTTGTAGGTAGTAACCCTCAATTTGCTAGTCATGATTTGGAGATGCCAGTGTTGGACTGGGGTGTACAAAGTTAAAAATCACACAACACCAGGTTATAGTAACCTGTTGGACTATAACCTGGTGTTGTGTGATTTTCAATTTGCTAGGTCAGCCAAAATGAGATGAAAGAAGGTATGAAGCCAGCCATATTGAAAGGTCATTTGGCCAAATGGTAACTTAATATTTTGTGTGTTCTGTGAAAGGACAGTGTGTGTTTAGATTGTATATGTAACACATGAAGTGGTGACTGAATTGGTGATGCAGTAGGTAATAGAGTCATACAGCGCAGGAAGAGGGAGTCAACTATTGCTGGACTGTTAATCCAGAGACCCAGATAAAGTTCTGCGGACCACGTTCAAATCCCACAATGACTGATGATGGAACTTGAATTCCAATAAAGAAAATCTGGAATTAAGAGTGTATGACTATGGATTGATTGTTAGGAAGAAAACACATCTAGTTCAGTAAAGACCTTTAGGTAAAGATATTAGGAGAAAGTGAGGACTGCAGATGCTGGAGATCAGAGGTGAAAATGTGTTGCTGGAAAAGCGCAGCAGGTCAGGCAGCATCCAAGGAGCAGGAGAATCGACGTTTCGGACATAAGCCCTTCTTCAGGAATGAGGAAAGTAAAAGGTTGCATGGGCTCCCTTTATTCTTAGAGCAACGCGTCCATACAAACAGTTATTCCTGAAGAAGGGCTCATGCCCGAAATGTCGATTCTCCTGCTCCTTGGATGCTGCCTGACCTGCTGCGCTTTTCTAGGTAAAGATACTGCCATCCTAACCTGGTGATAAAGGAGCAATGCTCAGAAATTTGTGATTTCAAATAAACCTGTTGGACTATTATCTGGTCTTGTCTGACTTCTGACTTTGTCCACCCAAATCCAATACGGACACCTCCACGTCATTCCCACAAACAGTGTAGCACTCCCTCGGTATTGCATTGGGTGTGTCAGCCTAGATTTTGGGCAATTCTTCCGCTGCCTTCGCCCATCGAACAATTCTTCCGCCGCCTTCGCCTCCGCGCCTACTTCTTTAACCAAGACTCTCGCCCACCCTCTGACGCCTCCGTGCCTACTTCTTCAACCAAGACTCTCGCCCACCCTCTGACGACTCCTTCTCACGCCTCCAACACACCCCATCCACCTGGACAC